>NC_056726.1:1225845907-1226145907 GCF_019279795.1 Protopterus annectens | reverse complement strand
TGTTTGGAGCTGAGGGTGCAGAATTTGGTTGTTCTGCTGAGACAGTAAGGAAGGTGTCTGAGGCAGGTGCCATGGAGAAAGTTGTGACAGACTGCGTTGGAGTGGGTACCAGTGTTGATGAGGCCAGTCTGGAGAAACCAAAATCATCTTTGGTTTGTCCTGTTTGACTTTTAGCAGAACTTTGGAGAGCAAAGGCAGAGGGGGAAAAGCATAAACTGATAAGGACAGAGCATCTACTTTCCAGGCTTTTTTTGTGAGGAGTTCTTGTGCAGAATTTGTCCAACTGGTAGTTCTGGGGTGAGGCAAAGAGATGTATATCTGGGCTCCCCCATTTGCGTGTCAACATGTTGAAAATCCGTGGTTCCAGTTTCCATTCTTGTGGGTCCAGGAGATTTCTGCTTAGATTGTCTGCTAAAATATTCAGCTTTCCTGGCAGGAATTGGGCTTGTAGTTGTACTTGATAGCTCAAGGCCATGTTACACAATGCCATGGCTTGTCTACAGAGGGGATAGGAATGTGTACCCCCCTGCTTGTTTATGTACCGCATAACTGTGGTGTTGTCCATCTTTACCATTAGTTGCCCTGGATGAAGGTAGTCTTTGAAGGCTGTCAGTGCTTTCTGTACAGCTAGCATTTCTTTCTGACTGATGTGAAGGTGCATTTGATTCGAGCTCCATTTGCCCTGAATGCACTTCCCTGCCAGATGAGCCCCCCCATGCATAGTCTGATGCGTCTGTAGCTAGGGTTCGGGTGGCAGGGGGTGGTGTGAATGGCAGTCCCTTGTTTTGGTGGCAGGCCTCTGCCCACCATAGGAACTCTAGTTGCAGGCAAAGCAAATACAAATATGACTCAGTCATTGTACATGCTGGTGTGAATGACCTGAGACGTACCTCCCTGGACTACATGAAAAGAGACATAGATCATGTAGCCCAGGCCGGTTATGACCCTGACCTTGAGCAGCATCTTACCCTCACCTAGAATGATGCCACAGTACAAAGACAAAATGATCGATTTTAACAATTGGCTAAAATTTTGGTGTCATTCAAAGGGGATCCAGTGTCTGTCAGCCTGGGATGACATGCTCGACAAGCCACGTTGCTTCGCTAGGGACGGCTTGCACCTGTCACCACTGGGCTTTCGGATATTGGTAAAGGCTCTTGCCACCCCCATAGTGCCTTTTTAGGCAAGGCTCAAAAGTCAAACCCACCTCCATAGACAGCACAAGGAACAAGAAACTAAGGGTAATGCTGCTAAACGCCAGAAGTCTTAACCTCAAGATGCACGCATTCGAAGCTCTCCTCAGTATGGAGAACATCGATATCTGTGCAGTGACAGAAACCTGGTTCAAGGCTCCAGAGAGCACTCCAGCACTACCAGGTTATACCTCATATCATGCTTTTCCCCAAACCCAGACCGAACCACAAAGGAGGGGAGTTTCCATATTTATCAAGGATATCCACACCTCCAGGTTAGTGGCATTGCACGAAGTATCGGAGATCATCCATGTGCAACTAACAGTGGGCAAGACTGCTTTTCAGTTTATAGCATCCTACAGACCACCCTCTCAAAGTCAGGAATCCCACTCGGCTTTCCTGAAAACATTGGAGAACATGAATATCTCTCCGAACACCATTATATTGGGCAACTTCAACTACCCAAACATAGACTGTGAGCACTACTCAAACCCCAGCACCTTAGCCCAAAGGTTCCTGGAAATTATAAACTCAAATGCTATGGAACAACTAGTCACCACTCCCACAAGAGGGGATAACATACTAGACCTGGTCATTACCAACATGGGTACTCTATGCTCCATACCAGAAGTATATCCCTCATTGGTAAGATCAGACCATAAATTAATTTCACTGGATATTCACATCCCGACTCCACCCCCAACCAGAAAACCACAGTGAAAAACTTCTCAAAAGCGAACTTCTCACTTCTCAAAACTGAAGTGGAATCCTTCAAAGCCCCAGGGCCAGTGGAAACTACGGCCCAAACTGCAGACTCCTATATAAATGCATTCTACGGACATCTCCAGGAATGCATGGATCATGCTATCCCAAACAAAACCAAGACCCAATCATCCAAAGGCAGGCGTCCAGTCTGGTGGACCCCAGCCATAAATAAACTGTACAACAGAAGGAGGAAGCTACTACATGATAGAGCAAAATCCCTAATAGGGAAGGCAGCTCTGATCAGTACTAGCAAAAAATTACGATCCCTCATAAAATCCTCCAAGGCCAGCTTCGAGAGAAAAATTGCACAGGATACTAAAGACAATCATAAGGCTTTTTTCAGTTATGTTAGGAACCTGGGATGCAACTCCCAGACTTGTTCTGAGTTGATTCTAAACGACAAAAAATACACTGAACCCACAGACATAGCCAATATCCTGGCAGACAGGTTCAGTGCAAACTTCTCCACCCCTTCCCCCCCAAAAGAGCAAGTATCTATCCCGGCAGAGGGCTGCCTCCCAAACATCTCTGATGCTCAGGTGAAGGCTGCCCTCTCCAAAGCAAAATACACTGCTTCCATGGTACCAGATGGCATCCGGGGTTGCGTCCAACATGAACTCCAAGAAGAACTAATCCCTCAAATAAAACAGCTGTACAATCTCAGCCTCACTACAGGATATGTGCCCACAGAATAGCGTACAACAACAGTGGTCCCACTCCACAAAGGTGGAGCCTCTACGGACCCTGGAAACTTTCGCCCCATAAGCCTGACTAGCCTAGTTTGCAAGGCTATGGAGAGGATCATCATGGCGCTCATAAACAAAGACATTGGGGACCTAAAGACACGAGATCCTACCCAATTTGGCTTTGTCAAGGGCAGATCCTGCCTTTTGAACCTGGTCGACTTCTTTGAAACAGTCACCAAAGCCATAGATGAAGGGAAGGTAGTCCACACATCCAAGTTAGAGACATCCACGGGTTCCATAATTGAAGCATCTTATGGCATACCAGACTCCGAATGGGTCTCAGTAGAGGCCTGAGAAGAAGTAGCGGGTATCAGGGGCTGCGAAAGCGCCTCACTGAGTACCGGCGAACTGGTGACTGACTTAGGAAAAGCGTTGTCAGCAGTTTTGGACCTCAATGGCCTCTCTCTGTCTTTTTTTTTGCGTTTTTTAGGTATTCCGGTAGTCGGATTGCTAACCGACATCATTTCTGGATAATTAAACCGTGATCCAAAATATTTAGAAGCAAAAATGTACTGACTGATAGTGCGTTGATTAAATAAAGCACAGAACCGACAGCAAGGTACGTTGTGGTCAGGGCCTTGGCAAGGAATACAGTACAAGTGAAAATTCTTATGAGTTATTTGCTTCCCACAAGTAATACAGTTATTAACTTTTACTGACATCGGTAAGGAGCAAGGAAAAAAGTTTCCCCAACGGAGTACTTAGCTTTTTAGTTGAAGGCTTCAGTTCTGAAACTCGAAAACGAAAATTTCAGGAGTCGGCTGACCGGCACTTGCAAACCGCTTCTGCTTCGGGCACCGCGCGGCAAGAAAGACTGATGTAATGGCATTGGCTGCATGTTTATACCCCTGACGACCTCACATCATGGAAGAAGGAACAGCAACCGACGCAGGACCCAAGACTTTGTTAATCAGGCTGACTGAGGACAACCTGCCAGTAGATTACCCAAATGACTACAGCAGTGAAACACGAAGAACATAACCAGTCAATTTGCTGTACAAATTGGGTAAAACACCAGATATATATTTGTGTGAAGTAAAAGCCAGGGGCACTTTAGGGGTAAAAATGGCCCATGCAGACAGAATGGTGTTATGGTTACTCAAATAGTTTGGAAGAATAAAATGGAAGTTGCGTTTGTTGGTATACTAGTAATAACTATGTCCAAGATGGAGCTGTGGCCATTCATGGGATTGTATATTGTGCCTTTGGTGACCATCTGAGACAGGTTAAAAGTAGCTGTACTTTTGTAAAACTATGTATTAAGCTTCTCCATCCAGTCCAAATTAATGCCACCCTATGATTATGACTTTGTAGCGTTTCTCAAGTTGTAACAGGGTTTAAAAATGGTTAAGTGAGAAAGGGAGGTACATACTATGGCGGGTCTACTTTATTTACACGAAAGCTTAAAGCAGCGAATGCATATGCATCGAAGCGAGAAACCATCAAAACACAATAAAAATGGAACTACATAACAAACATGACATGTAACAGCTGTAGGCAGGGGGGCAAGCCTCCCTGCACCACTCACGTGGGGGGCTGTGCCCCTACATAGGTTCATAGGTTAGTACTAAGCTAACTGCCTTTGTGAGCCATTTTAAGCCTAGCCAATTATCCCCTTGTGAGACTCAAACCCTGCACCTTGTGCTTGCAAGACAAACACCTTAACCATTAGGCCACTCTTCCAACCCCGCTACTTAAATATACCAACTCTGAGATTGCACTACATTGAATTAAATGGAAATCTCCACCTATGGAGATTTGCGTTTACAGTTTTCAATGGTTCACACTTTCGATGCATATGGTTCGATGCATATGCATTTGCTGTTTTAAGCTTTCGTGTAAATAAAGTAGACCCACTATGGCAATGAATAATTAAGTCTAAATACCCAGTATAATCTAGGTTAAGAAACAGTCTGATTCTGAGTTTGAACATCCTGAACTGTGTTGAATGAGTTTAGGAGACAAGTTACCAGTGTTATTAAAAATCAGCACAATACCTACCCACTCCCTGTCTAGATCCAGATCTATTAACTGTGAACACTCTACATTTTTGATAAGTGGAGTTTGGGATGCAAGAACTGTCTTTGAGCTTGGCTTCTGTGATCCCATTGACTTTAGTTTCATAGTAATGGCTCATGTTTCCAATCATGCCAACTTACTATTGGGGCTGCAAGCATTCAAGTAGGAGATAGAAAGATGCCTTTGTTGTCTGGAATATGTAGCATGTGGAAAGAGGAATGAGGTTTAACTCAATGTCTCCTGACTGGGCTAAAAACAGAAGTCAAATTTTCACTCTTTTTGTGGACCTAATAAGACTGTGATAGGGAGTAGTAATGGAGATATGGTGTACAGTATTATGGAAGTTTTGTGAACTCGAATGTCAGTTTTGAATGGATAAGTTACAGTTTGAGTTGCTAGGAAAAAAATGGTAGAGAAGGCATTTTGCCCGATACCTGGCAAAGAAAAGCAAAGTACAGAATTAAGATAAAATGAGACTAAAGCATTGCAAGACTAAAAGCAGCAGAAAAGCTAGCTAAGCAGGGTACAAGAACCTGGGTGACTGTGATGTTGATAGAGGTAGCTGACAGGTGAAATTAAATAGACTGAAGGAGATAGTGTACTAAAATAACAGTATGCTGATGAGCTTAGGTTTATAAATGTGGTCAATGAAGAGGGGAAATGGTACAGATGCACATGGGTGGGTAGTGGGTAGAGAATTTCGAATGTAGGGAGGAAGTGATATGTGGAGGCGGAGACAATAGCGTTTTAAGGAAATGGAGGTGATATAGTAGAGTATATAGAAAGCAGGGAGGAAGTGATGAGAACAGGAGTGTCACAGTATGAAAAACACCTCAGCATTTTGCTTCTGTCAGTGATGGGCATATGATTTCTATTCAGGCTGGGAAAGTATTTTTCTTGATCCCTGTGATATTTATTTTGACCATGGCATACCAAGCAAGGAAACAGTGCTGACAAAGATGTAACTGCCGCATTGTTGCAAGATCGAACAATACTGAATAATTTAAGAAAATTCATTGGTAGACTAACCTCATATGCTTCATTATAGTTTACAAAAGGCCACCAGTTCCTGGGGATATACACCAATATAAGCATTTAGCAAAATCTTGACTAGAGACACACGTCATGCCAGGAGGCTTACTAAACAATACAGACACAGTAGATGAGGTCTAACCTCTGTGAGGCCTACATTATAACTTAGAATTCTCTACATGATCTATGTACCACGTGACATGCAAATCACAACAGAGCTCATTATCCTTACTGCTATACACCTGTATTCAGCATCTTCCTTTTTAAAAGTTGGAAAATGTATGAGGTAGAATGCATTTCTTCTGTTATGAGGGACAGTAACACAATCCCTTGCATTGCAAATGCTCAATTCTACAATCAAAAAAGCTGCCTCGTTAGTCAGGTCTGACCATAAGCTAATCACCCTTAACATCCACATCCCACCCCCACCCCCCAGTAAAGAAACCACCATAAAAAACTTCTCCAAAGCCAACTTCATGCTACTCAAGTCAGAAGTGACAAACTTCATGACACCCATGCAGACGGGAACTGAAAGTTCAACTGCTGAATCCTACACTAAGGCACTGTACGAGCACATCCACTCATGCACGAATCGTGCCATCCCAAATAGAACCAAAATGCTCTCATCCAAAAAAAGGAAGCCAATCTGGTGGTCCCCTGCCATAAAATAGAAGTTATGTCCTTACCATAACGTTCCATGTGGAGTGTTCATCTCGCCTTTGTTCTTACACATGGGTTCGGAGCCGATCCTCGGCTCTGTGTCGGCCGCTTGCAAGCTCTGCATCGAGAAGAAGCTCGAGATCACCTAATACCCACAATCCCCCTCTGCCTTTACCTCAGATCTAGTTTGCAAGCAAACCAGTCATAGAGAGCACACTCATACCAAAATTTACATAATCATAGGATCATCTATATACATATATACATATATATATATATATATACACAAGTGTATCATACAATACAACTATTGCAACTGCAGAAGGAGAATACTCCAGACCAGGCACCAAATTGAGCGTTCTTCCTAAGGGTGGGAAGGGTGGGAATGTAAGAACAAAGGCGAGATGAACACTCCACATGGAACGTTATGGCAAGGACATAACTTCTATATGTGAGAGTGTTCAATCTCGCCTTTGTTCTTACACATGGGTAGCGTCCCTAGCTCCATGATCCTGAGGAACTCACGGGAGAATGTTCTTGAGCACAGTGGAACCAAAGGTTGCCCTATCCCTAGAAACCCTGTCCACTTTGTAATGAGAGATAAATGTATGCGGTTTAGCCCAAGTAGCAGCCGCACAAATCGTGTCTAATGGTAAGCGAGCTGCGTGAGCTAAGGATGTAGACACTGATCTCGTAGAATGTCCTTTAGGTTTGACCAATAAGGTTTGATTAGAAGCCTCATAAACGTGTGTGATACAATCAGTTAGCCATTTGGAAAGAGTTCGTTTAGTAACTGCTACACCCTTCCTGCTGTCAGCAAAGGCTACAAACAGTTGATCAGATTTCCTGTGATCTTTTGTTCTATCCAAATAAAACCTGAGTTGTCTATGGACATCCAATTTGTGCAACATATACTCTAACTTATTAGAGTGATTTTTGAAAAAGGTGGGTAATTCAATGGACTGATTAATATTATTAGTAGAGCAAACTTTGGGGAGAAAGGATGGATTAGTGCGAAGGGATACTCTGTCAGAGTGGAAAATTAAATAAGGGTGTTTAATAGAAAGAGCCTGAAGTTCAGACACTCGCCTAGCGGATGTAATGGCCACCAGGAAGAGAGTCTTCCACGATAAAAACTTCAATGGGCAAACTGAGGCTGGCTCAAAAGGGGGCAACATCAATTTAGAAAGTAAGAGGTTCAGATTCCAAGGTGATGTAGGAGTTCTAACTGGTGGTCTGATATGAAAGGATCCTTTTAAAAAAGCCTTACAAAGTCTGTGAGCCATAACAGGCGCACCACATTCTTCCACATGAAAGTTAGAAATGGCAGCCAATTGCACTCTTAAAGTGGCAGGAGAAGCTCCTTCATGGAACAATTCTGTCAAAAACTCCAAGATCTTGTTCAACGGAGCTATAACAGGGTCCAAATGATGTGAATTAGCCCAGAAGACGAAACGCTTCCATTTACTGGTGTAGGTTTTTGTAGTGGAAGCTTTATGAGAAGCCACTAATATATTCTGAACTGCCGGTGTAAGGGAATCAGACCTGGCTAGAAAGGGAAGCAGAGCAGCCAAGCTGCTAGATGGAGTGATTCGAGAGATGGGTGAGGAACTCCTGACGAGTGAGTCAGTAGATCTGGCTCTGGGTCCAGCATCCAAGGTCCCCGAATGCGGTGATGCAATAGAAAGGGGAACCAAATTTGACGAGGCCAGAATGGGGCAATGAGGATTACCGTCCTCTGAAGGTTGTTGGCTTTCTGCAGAAACTTTGCAATCAGGGGAAAGGGAGGAAAAGCATACAGGAGACCCGGGGGCCAATCGTGTACCAGCGTGTCCCTGGGGACTTCCCCTGGAGGGGGTAATAGGGCAAAGTAGCTCCTGCATTTGGCGTTCATTGGAGACGCAAAAAGATCGCAGGAAGGCTGGCCCCACTTGCGAAATATCGTGTTCGCAATTGACTGTTTGAAGGACCACTCGTGAGGCAACAGTATTGCTCTGCTCAGCCTGTCGGCTATGACGTTGGATGACCCCGGGATGTGCGTTGCGATCAGAAAGCGACCCGTGGACTCCGCCCATTGCCAAATTCTCATGGCCTCTCTGCATAGTTGATAAGACCTGGTTCCCCCTTGCTTGTTTATGTACCAGACTACAGACATGTTGTCTGTCTGAACTGCAATAGTCCCTAGAGGAAGAAGGGGAGCAAAGTGTTGCAACGCTAAAAACACTGCCCTCAACTCCAGAACATTGATGTGCAGATTGTACTCCAGATTGGTCCATTCGCCTTGGACTGTCTGTCCCTGAAAGATGCCCCCACTACTTATCAGGGAAGCAACCGTGGTTATCGCCGCTGGCAGTGGGTAGCACAAATGGTCTTCCGCTGGAAAGGTTGCAAGTCTGAAGCCACCAAGTTAGGTGTGATTTGCATGTGTTTGTAATCAGAATTTCGTGTGTCAGAGGTAGCTGTTGGAACGACCATTGTGCAAACAGCAGCCATTGTAGAACTCTCATGTGCAGTCTTCCCAATGGTATCGCAATGAGAGAAGCTGCCATGAGACCCAAGACCTTTAGAACCAGCTTTGCCGGGGATTTTTTGGACGACAGAAGGAGAGAAATGTTGCTTTGAAGTGCGACTATCCTTTCTGGAGGAAGCCTTAGAATTAAATGATGCGTATCTAATTCCGCTCCTATGAATAAGATATGCTGTGATGGCTGTAGTAAAGATTTTTCGAAATTTACGGAAATTCCGAGGTGAATACAAAGTTGTAGTGTGTAATCCCTGGCCTGTATCAGTTGACGCCAGGTGGTGGCAGACAGGAGCCAGTCGTCCAGATACGGAAACACCTGGAATCCTAGGCGTCTCAGATGAGACGCTACCACTGCCATGCATTTGGTGAAAACCCTGGGGGCTGAGGTCAGACCAAAGGGCAGGGCTCGAAACTGGTAGTGACTGGCTCCCAGCCGGAAGCGCAAATGATCCCTGGATGCCCTGGCCATTTTGATGTGGTAGTATGCGTCCTTCAGATCTATTGAGCACATCCAGTCGTCCTTCTGTAGGAATGGAAGGATCGATTGAAGCGTGACCATTCGGAACTTTTCCTTCTTGACAAAGGTGTTGAGGTTGCTTAGGTCCAGAATCGGCCTCCAGTCCCCTGTCTTCTTTGGAACTAAAAGAACCTTGAGTAAGTTCGAATCCTATTTGGTCCGCTGGGACTGGTTGGATGACTCTTTTTCTAGCAGCTTTGAAATCTCTATAGCTGCTGCGTCTCCCAGATGGGGCGGTACATCTGGGAGTTTTCTCTTTGGAATGGGGGTGGATAGGAATGGTATTCTGTAACCTCTGGTAACAACGCTTTTTACCCAGTTGTCTGTAGTAATGTTTTGCCAGGCCTGAGGGTATAAAGCTAAGCGACCCCGACTGCCACCAGAGCAGGACAGTCAGGCCTGCTCTCAGGAGTGCTGGAAAGGTTTTCCAGGGGGGATATCCCTGTCACCTTGGTTTTGCGGAGCCCCTCTGCCGCCAGGGCGGCGTCTTCCACCTCTGCCCCTCCTCTGCCTCTAGAGGGGCATCACCCTGTGTGCCTGGGAAAGATCCTTGGGGTTTTGAAACCACATTTTCACAACACGTTGCCCTTTGGGGTACGGTCTGGAAGGGTGGAAAACGGACTCCGACAGCAGACAGAGTCTTTCCCTCCTGTTCACACCGGGTAAGGGTCTCCTTTACTTTGGGGCCAAAAAGTGTGGCACCATCAAATGGGGCGTTAGTAAAGGAAGACTTGAAGGCTTCCGCAAATGAACATAAGCGCATCCAGGATTGCCTGCGAAGAGCAATCGCTGAAGCTGCTGCCCTACTCGATCCTTCGGCTGCGTATGATATCAGCCTCATGGATGAGTTAACAATGGATGTAAGGGTATTTAGATGTGCTGTAACTTTCTCTGAGACCGCAGCATCTGTAGTACCCTGGAGGGTATCTCCCAGCTCTTTGACTAGATCCCTCTGTAAACGTGTAAAATGGGTCAAATAGTTCAGGGATCGCATAGAAAAAGCCGCTGAACTAAAAATGCGCTTCCGTATCTGTCCATAGTCCTAGAATCTTTGTTAGGCGGATGGACAGATGAGGAAGATTCCGACATCTCCTTTTCGTGGCGCTGCCACCACCATGGCGTCCACTGGAACTCCTTTGTGAGGTAAACCTTGTCTTGGGGTGCAGTGATGTACTTATTAGGCTTCCTAGGGCCCGGTTCCACCGTGTCAGGTGTCTCCACGCCCTTCGAGCAATCAACTCCATTAACTCATCGAAGGGCGGAGTGACCCAGGAGGAGGAAGGGCGAGCACCAAATGCCTTCAGCAAGACTGACTCATCCTCAGAAGGGGGGAGGGACTGCCAATCACCTCTCTGCTTCAGGATCTCCAAGATGTCAGAAAAGGAGACATCTTCTGAAGGTGACTTTGGGGACCCTTCTGACTCATCCAAGTCAGTATCGGATGTCAAAGATTCTTGTGGAGAATCTAAGTGTCTCCTCTTACACAATCTTTTCCTAGGGACCTCTTCGGGGGGAGCATCCGAAGAAGCCTCTGAGGAAGAGGGGGCACCCTCCAGGGGTGGCTGAGACACCGGTGCTCGACGCTTGGATGTGGCCGTTGGTGCAGAGGAAGATAACTTGGTCCTTTATGGGAGGAGAGGCTGCTTCTACTGATGTGGTTGTCTGGGTAGACAACACCTTCCTCATGAGCGAAGGCCCCGGGTCCCGAGTCGAGGAATCTCCGGTTCGAAGAAATGGGAAGAATCCCGAGACAGGCACGAAGGCATCGACCCGAGGACGGAGCCGAATCGATCCGCCGAGGCCCGAGAGGAAGAGTCGAACCGAAGCGTCGGTTCGACTCTCGGCCCCGGAACCAAGGATGGATCGTCGGCTCCGGGGCTCCGGTACCGGATCCGGCGGAGTCGAGGTGGACGGAGCCGACCGAGAAAAGGACGGTTCTGGCACCGAGGGCTCCACAATCAGTAGATCAACCTCTTCCGGCTCCAAAGACTGGACAGGTCTCGGAGGAGGAAGGGATGGAGATAATGGAAGGCCTTCAAGTTTCGACACCAATTGGGTGGAAACCGAGATAAGTTTGGATAGGGCGAATGTTCCAATAATTTCTGCACCACACGGTCCACATCGATGTCGGAGAGCTTAGAAGAACGGGTCGAAGGAACCGAAGACGGAGCCGACCTCAACAGTGTCGGGGGAGGGAGCTCCATCACCGGTTCCAAGACTCGAGGCTCGGAAACTGACAACAGTTGAACACTCGGCCCCGAAGTCTGTGGAACCGATGATCTAACTTTAGTCGAAGAGCTCGGAGCCGATGACTTGGGCTCCGACGTCTTCGATTCCTTCGAGGACTTGGATGCCTGGTCAGAAGCATCCAGAGCCTCCTGAAAGGAAGGTTTTAACAAACCTCTATCCATTAGTTTCCTGCGCCTATCTGTCATGACCCTCCCACTGAAAGAATGACAAATAGAGCAGTCTTCTTGCAGATGGAGAGGGCCAAGACAGTAGACGCAGGAACTATGATTGTCAGTTACTGACATCTTTTGCCCACATTGGCAACGCTTGAACCCCGATTTGGCCTTTTCAGACATGTCACTATAAGGGAGAAAAAAGTAAAATCCAGTAAAATAGTCAAGTCCGGTAAAATTGTCAAATCCAGTAGTGAAAGTCAATCCGGTTGTCAAATCCAATAAGGGGTGGTAGGCCCCGAAGAGAACTCTAACTAAGTTTTACAACTTAACGGTACCGAGATTCCCTTAACCTTACCACACACACACAAATTATCACTAAATAACTTTATAATACTAAAGTACCAAGAAAAAATACAAGAAAAAAATTCTAAATCTTATCTCAGGTGCTCGAGCTCGACCCAGTGATGCGAACGCTGCAGCGGCAAACTAGATCTGAGGTAAAGGCAGAGGGGGATTGTGGGTATTAGGTGATCTCGAGCTTCTTCTCGATGCAGAGCCTGCAAGCGGCCGACACGGAGCCGAGGATCGGCTCCGAACCCATGTGTAAGAACAAAGGCGAGATTGAACACTCTCACATCAAACTTTACAACAAAAGTAAGAAACTTTTGCAGAAAAGAGGAAAATCCCACGATGCAAAAAACTCCCTTACTAGCCTCAGTAAGAAACTGAGATGTCTCATAAAATCATCCAAAGCTAGTTACGAAAATAAAATTGCCAAAGATTCCAAAGACAACCACAAAGCATTCTATAACTATGTCAAGAATCTAAATGGCAATGCTCAGATCTGCTCTGAGCTACAGCAGAATGGCATTAAATATACTGATCCGAAGGATATTGCCAATATCATGGCAGATCAATTCAGTGCCAACTTCACCCCCCTCTCACCCCCTAAATGGCCCATCTCAATACCGGAAGATTGCCAAATTCCAGTAATAACGGCCACACAGGAACAAAACGCACTCTCTAAAGCCAAGAATACAGCATCCATGGGACCAGATGACATCCCGGGCTGTGTACTACATGAACTACAATATGAACTGGCACCTCACCTAAGTGTCATGTTTGATCATAGCCTCACCTCAGGTATCGTGCCCACTGAGTGGCGCAGAGCTACAGTTATCCCAATCCACAAGGGGGGATCCACCTTGGATCCTGGAAACTACCGTCCCATCAGTCTGACAAGCCTTATCTGCAAGGCCATGGAGCGTATTATCATGGAACTTATAAACAAAGACATTGGCAACCTTCAAACACTGGACCCAACCCAGTTTGGGTTTGTGAAGGGCCGATCTTGTCTCCTGAACCTGATTGACTTCTTTGAAGCAGTCTCCAGAGCCATGGACAAGGGTAAGGTGGTCCACACAGCCTATCTAGACCTTGCCAAGGCCTTTGACACCATCCCCCACTCTGGAATCATAGATAAACTTACTAAGTTGGGCATTAATCCCTATGTCACCCAAAGGGTTGTTAAATGGCTTACTGATAGAACCCACACTATAAAAGTAGCCGACTCCAAATCCAGCTCCAGACAAGTGACAAGTGGAGTACCTCAGGGTTCAGTCCTGGGGCCGCTCTTGTTTGGCATCTACTTCTCTGAAGTACAGGTCAACACTAAGGGACTCTGGCTAACAAAGTTTGCAGATGACTGCAAACTGGGAGCCATTATTGAATCCCCAAATGATGTGGTTACTCTACAAAAGGGCCTTACAGAAACAGATGCTTGGTGCCAGAGCCATGGGCTCTAGCTCAATGCTAAGAAATGTATTGTTATCCCCTTTGGGAAAAAACATGTATCCATGAATTACCATATAGGTGGAAGTACACTAAACACAGAAAGTGTGATAAGAGACTTAGGGACACAGGTGGACAGTGGTCTCACCTTCGATAACCACATCGCCACAACAGTCAGGAAATCCTTCTATGTGGCACACCTCATCACAAAGGGCTTTTCATCCAGAAAAAAGGAGGTCATTGTCCCACTGTACTCATCCCTCATTAGACCCATTATAGAATACAACGCCCCATTTGGTATGTACCTCTCAAGACATCTGCAACAACTGGAAAGGCCTCAGAAATTCCTCACTAAAAGAATCACAGGCCTAAAGCAGATGCCCTACGCTAACCGCCTTAAAAAACTCCAGTTATACTCTGTCGCATATCGTCTACTCAGAGGCGATCTCTGCTTAACATACAAGGCCATGTCAAACCCAGAGCTGCTGGACATGTTACACTTAAAGAAATCCCAATCCCTCAGAGCTACACGCTCCAGGGATCTAAACCTTGTCATCACAATAAACAAAACATGCTGGAGGGATAGGTTCCTGACCCAGAGACTCCCCAGACTCTGGAACAGATTGCCCATACATGTCAAGCACAGTGCCTCTTTGGACCTCTTCAAGAGGAACCTTGACGATTGGATGGGAGAAAGGAAATTCACCCCAGGGATCACGTCAGTCACCCTGCTAGACAGGGGTCCAGGAAAGTAAATAATGTGGGAAGAAATAGCCAGGGAATTGTTATGGCTAGGCTTGTATAGGCCCTAGGGCTGACAGCCTAGTACCAACCTATGAACCTATGAACCATTACATATAAAGTAATGGGAGAGATCAAAACAGGTATTTTTTTGCAGAGGGGAAGTTTTGGCCATCTACCCTCACCCTCCCAAAAAAGTACATAAATCAACTCCATGGCCACAAAATAATGGCAAAAGAAAAACAGCACACAGAGGTCTTTGGCAATCATTCATTTTGCTCTGATGCAAGTTAGCAAGTGATTTCTTGAGATTTCTTCTAATGAAGACATGCAGACAGGCTTGTACTGATCATGTTCAACTTGAACATTGTATCAAGCATACAATGAGCCACCCAAATCAAAACTAAATAAAAAAATAGCATATTTAAAGCATATTGTAATAACTTAAACTTTTTTGTTCTTAGAATCATACTTAACTCTAGAACAATATAACTGTCATCTTTAATAATCAACTATATTTACAGAATTTAATTCTAACACCAACAGCACTGAAAGCACTGTGGTATTAATCATGTGTGCAGCACCAGCTTGGTGGGATACCTTGTCGCAATGACAGATGAAGGCAGACCAAACACAAGCACTTTTGCTTTGATATGACTTAACTTAGGTACTAAATTTGCAGTATTTAGTGCCATTATTAAACACACTAATGTGAGAAAGTAAAAAAGCTGCTTTTCTTATTCATCGAAAATATTTTCTCATAATTATTTTGCTTTTCTGTTCCAGGCAACTGCAATACAACCTATCAACATTCTGGGATGTGATACACAACTAGCTGACTTCTGGTAGGTGTTAATGATGTTGTATTCCAAACATCTGATCTTCATTTTTAGACACTACTTACTGCATAATGCAACAGTTTCATAAACAGACACAACTTTAGAAATCAGTCTCTCTCTCTCTCTTTCTCTCTAATGCGACTACTGCAGTTCCTACATTACCAACCCTGTACAATGGGTAGCCTTCATTAATTGAATTTTTGTGTAAATTGCTACAACAAGCTCATAAACCTTAACACTATATACCCATAATGAAAAGGACATACCCGTTTGCAAAGTCCTAACATATTTGATTTGTGTAATGTAACATCTCCCTTATGTCAGCACACATAATGCAATTCACAAACAAAAATAAATTTAGTCTGTAACCGCTCCCTCCAGAAAAATCAGACTAACCATTTGACAAGACTTTACACAGTTTCATTATAATTAATTTTTGCAAAGAAGGGTATACACCACAATATCTAGTTTAGACAGGATGGGCATATGGTTTCTGTTAAGGCTGGGAAAATATGTATCTTGATCCCAAAAAGTAGAATTTGTCACTACAGTATGCCAGTTAAGAAAACATTACTAGCAAAGGCAACATTAACAAATTACTTTATGTTGCAACATAGTGGCTACCTTCGGTACAATAAATTAAACTATAACAACCTGAATACCAAAAAAATGCATCATCATCTCCTTTGGGGAGAATAATGCCCCCACAAATTATCACATTAATAACAACATCTTAAGCACGCAATGAGTCATGAGAGATTTGGGCACCCAGGTTAATAGCAACCTGACTTTTGAAATTCATGTTGCTTCCATTGTATGGAAAGCCTACTACATGGACCACCTCATAAGTAAGGATATGTCATCCAGGGACAAGGTGGTCATAACATCCCTGTATTCTTCCCTTATAAGGACCATTACTGAATACAATGCCCCTTTCAGCATGTACCTCGTAAAGTGCATGCAGCAGTTGGGTAGACCACAGAGGTTCCTTACCAGGATAATCCAGGGCCTCAGAAATCTGCCATACACAGATATGCTAAAAGCCCTATCCCTCTACTCAGTTTCATACAGACTCCTCAGAGATGACGTCTGTCTGGCATACACGGTGATCTCGGACCCTGCCTTGATGGGACTGCTGCATATCCGCAAGTCAATCTCCACTCAAGTAACCCACATGCGCGGCCTCAACCTGGTCTGTGACATCAACAGGACTTATTGGTGGGAAAGATTTGTGTCCCAGAGACTCCCTCACCCGTGGAATAGACTCCCTCTCCATATCAGAGTACCTCTTTACCCCTTTTTAAGCACAACCTGGACAACTGGATGGGAAACACAAAATAAATCCCTGGGATTCCACCTGTGTCCCTGCTGGACAGGGGCATTGGGTGCTGACTTGTTTAAACATGTGATAAACTCTTGGCTAGGCTTATAAGGGCCTCAGGACCAATAGCCTAGTAACTTCCTATGATCCTATGAACATTATTCAGTAGTAGACTAACCACATATAATCCACTATAATTGTTAATATATAATGTTGAGCGGTTCCTGAGGTATGTCTAAGCAATAATGCCCTCATTGTCAGGCATTATAGGTACATAACAAACATCCAAAGGGGCAGCATGAGACACCTACACTCCCAGAATATCTTTTACATTCTTACAATACCTGGCCTGGGGGCATTGCTCTAATTAGGAAATGGACTTTTTTGAGTGGATATTTTGTTTGTTTGTTTTCCTTTGCTATGTTTAGAAAAAGAAGTTCACTCCTTGCTTACTGCTGTGTACTGTACTTTTAAAAATCTCTAAAAAAGGTCAGCAAATATTTGTATCTGATTACAGATCCCTATGAGTGTGCATTTGTGTGTACAGGTATTTAATGTCAAAACAGATGCCTAACCATGGCAATTAACCACTGCTTTGACAGCTTCCTACCAACTTCCTAATCCTGTCAGTAAAATATTGCACGAAAACATCATTGCTTGACAGCTCATTTGACAACTGTCAAAAAGACATCAAATCATGGCATCTGACAGCTATCATGACAGCTATCAAAACAGCCCTGAAGGCACAGCAAGTCAGTCCAATTGCTGACCAAAGTAGGCAGCATGCAAGAAGATTCACAGTGGTATCATCTGACCATGAAAATATTCTCTTGTTGTCACTCCTTGTTTTTATTAGAAGTTATGATTTAATAATGATCCAACGTTTCTGTAATGAACCAATGTTTCTGTGGAATAACTTATCTCTTTAATGCATACTGAAGGGCGGTTTTCCAAATACCATGTAGGTCTAGAGGGACATACATGTTTGCAAAGTTCCAACACATTTATGTCACAAAATACATGAGTTTTTGTGTCAGTTCTGGGAGGATAATACGTGCCAAGAGCTTGTGAATTCTGCCATCCCACCGTCCTACATGAACTGCAGCCACTGTATGGTAATAGCTTCACAGTTCCACTGTACTTCATTTCTAAGAAAGGATAGAATACTCTGTAATATATAATATTATATAATAATATTACAACAATAATACTGTAATATTAATTATTGTAATAATTGTAATGTAATATATAATACATTATAATAATATTTTATAATAATAATATTATTATATAATTTATCACACAATACTCTGATACTCTGAATTTATTTACTTGTATATATTGCACTCTGAATTTTTGTACTTAGCTATTTTTTTTTACTGTGAGATTTATTGTACTTGTATAATTTTTATTGTGGAGCTTTTCTCCCCAGGCCTCTGCTGAAAAAGTGCGCAAGCTCAGTCAGACCATTCTAATCAACAAATGTCAAATAAATAAATAAAATACATAAATAAATAATACTTGTTTTCTCTGTAGGTAACATTTGGACTGTCTGCAAGACAGAAGTGTGAGACCCTATAACTGTGAGTTACAAAACTGTGTGTGACCACAAAACTGTAATTAAAAAGAACTACACTGAATAGTGAAACTGAAGTGAGACATTTTAAAAGATCGATTTAGTAAATATTTCTGAACAATTTGCATTTTAATAGCCATTCCCAGTATGAAATTACAAAACCAGTATTTATATTTTTCTGTGAGGAATATTGCAAAACTTTCTCAAATACTTACCATGTCGGGTAATTTCCTGGTAATTTTTGTGCTGTTTCTTTGTCCACTTTCCTCTAGTGTAATTAACAGGTTGTACTTTACCTCTCCGAATAAGTGCCAACAGCTTCTCCTCTGGAATGCAGTAGCCTACAGAACAAAGCATAAATACACAAACCATATGCAGTTATTCATGAATTAATTAATTAACCAGACAGCTGGACTTGTCCCTAGAGACCTTTTTCAGCTACAACTGGGACCCAAGGTAGTCATATTGAATAAACCATGCAATATTATAAATATTACAGATGTGGTAAAAGTACAGATAATACAACTTTTTAGAAGAATGTACAGGAAAGAAAATTGTATAACATACTGAATTTCAAAACCATTGCAAAATTCAAAGTATCTGTACAAAAGTGTGGAAAGTCATTTTTGAAGTTAGACGATTAAGTCTAAACCTGGAAATGCACTCTCTTGAGGCACTCCTAAAAATGGAGAACAGCGATATCTGTGCAACAACCGAGACCTGGTTCAAGGCTCCAGAGAGCACCCCTGCATTACCAGGCTATAATTGATATCACACCTTTCGGCCACCTAACCTGGACCGAAACACTAAAGGTGGAGGCGTGTCCAAATTCATTAAGGATATCCACACCTCCACGCTAGTTGCTCAGCATAATGCATCTGAGATTATCCAAGTGCAACTAACTCTGGGCAAGACCGCAATCCAAATTGTAATTTGTTACAGATCCCCCACCATGCTCCAGGATTCCCACTCCTCATTTCTTGATACACTGAAAAATATTAAGGTACAACCCAGCACCCTAATAATGGGCGATTTCAACTACCCCACAATTAACTGGGAAAATTACTCATGTACCAACTCTTTTGTTCAACGTTTTCTGGAATTCATAAATTCCAACGCCTTGGATCAACTTATCCACACCCCCACCAGGGGCAGCAATATCCTGGACCTGATCATTACTAACATGGGAGACTGGTGTTCCACACCAGATGTCAATTCCTCACTGGTCAGATCCGACCACAAGCTAATCAGTCTAGACATCCACATCCTGCCCCCACCCCCATTAGGGAAACCACTGTAAAACATTACTCCAAAGTCAATTTCATGCTTCTTAAGACAGAAGTGGCAAACTTCACGACACCCATGCAGATGGACAATAGAGGTACAACTGCGGAATCCTACACAAATGCAATTTATAAGCACTTACACAAGTGCATGGATCATGCTATCCCTAACAGACCCAAGATGCTATCCTCCAGAAACAGGAAGCCAATCTGGTGACCCCTTGCCATAAACAAACACTACAACAGAAGAAAGAAACTGTTGCAGAAAAAGAGTAAAATCCCATGACTGGAAGAACTCCCTGGTTAGCCTCAGTAAGAAGCTGAGATCCCTCAAAATCCTCCAGAGCTAGTTATGAAAACCAAAGCGCCACTGATACTAAAGACAACCACAAAGCATTCTATAGCTATGTCAAGAATCTCAATGGCAACACTCAGATCTGCTCTGAGTTACAGCACAATGGCACTAAATATACAGAACCAACTGATATTGCCAACATCCTGGCAGATAGGTTCAGTGCTAACTTTACGTCCCGCTCACCCCCTAAAGGGCCCATCTCTATACCGGAAGAATGCAAAGTTCTTGCAATCACGGCTGCACAGGCAAAAAACACAGTCTCCAAAGCCAAGAACACAGCATCCATGGGACCTTACAACATCCCAGGCTGCGTTCTACATGAACTACAGAATGAACTGGCATCCCACCTAAGCACCATGTTCAATCATAGCCTCACCTCAAGCTTTGTGCCCACTGAATGGCGCACAGTGAAGGTTATCCCACTCCACAAAAGGGGAGCCACCACGGACCCCGGGAACTACTGCCCTAATAGCCTAACGAACCTGGTCTGCAAGGTCATGGAATGTATTATCATGGAACTTATAAACAAAGACACTGGTAATCTCCAAACCCTGGACCCCACCCAGTTCAGGTTTGTAAAAGTCAGATCATGTCTCCTAAACCTGAATGACTTCTTTGAAGCAGTCACCAAAGCCGATGAGGGTAAGGTGGTTCGCACTGCCTATCTAGATCTTGCCATGGCTTTTGACACCATCCCCCACTCTGGAATTATAGATAACCTCACTAAACTAGGTATAAATTGCTATGTCACAAGATGGGCTGCCAGCTGGCTCACTAACAGAACCCACACTGTGAAAGTTGCAGACTCCAAATCCGACTTCATACCAGTGACAAGTGGAGTACCACAGGGTTCAGTCCTGGGTCCTCTCCTGTTTGGTATCTACTTTTCTGAAGTACAGGCTAACACAGAAGGTCTTTGACTAACTAAGTTTGCAGATGACTGCAAACTAGGAGCCATAATTGAAACTCCTAACGATGTGGACATCCTACAAAAGGGCCTCACTGAGACAGATGCCTGGTGTCAAAGCCATGGCCTCAAGCTCAATGCCAAAAAGTGCATTGTCATACCCTTTGGTAAAAACTATGTACCCATGAGCTACCACATAGGTAGCACCGAAAGTGTGATAAGAGACCTCGGGACACAGGTGGACAGTAGTCTCTTCTTTGATAATCACATCGCCACAGTAGTCAGGAAATCCTTCTGTGTGGCACACCTCATCACAAAAGGTTTTTCATCCAGGAAAAAAGAGGTCACTGTTCCCCTCTACTTGTCACTCATTAAACCTATTATAGAGTACAACTCCCCTTTTGGTATGTACCTCACAAGACATCTACAACAACTGGAAAGGCCGCAGAAATACCTCACAAAGAGGATTACTGGCATCAAACAGATGCCCTACGCAGACCATCTCAAAACACTGCATCTTTACTCCGTTGCATATCGCTTGCTCAGAGGTGATCTCTGCCTAACATACAAAGCTATGTCAAACCCAGAGCTGTTGGACATGCCCCACTTAAAGAAATCCCAATCCCTCCGAGCTACACGCTCTAGGGACCTAAACCTTGTCACCACAATAAACAGAACATGCTGGAGGGTTAGATTCCTGTCCCAGAAACTTCCCATACTCTGGAACAAACTACCTATCTATATCAAACAAAGCTCCTCATTAGCACTCTTCAAGAAAAATCTTGATGATTGGATGGGAATTAGGAAATTCACCCCGGGGATCACCTCTGTCACTCTGCTCGACAAGGGCACAGGAAAATAATTTTCATGGGTGGCAAAAGCCAGGGTACCTTTTCGGCTAGGCTTGTATAGGCCCTAGGGCCAATAGCCTAGTACCTACCTATGAACCTAAGTATTACTTAAAATCTAACAAAATAAATTTCCCCTTGGGCAAACGTATCACTGCTAATGAAAAACACAAGTACCCAATGGCTACGCTAATGCTGTGATGGCCCCAGTGGGAATTGGACAAAGTGTTTAGTTTAAATTTATTTATTGAGAACATTCTATTCTATCGTTGTTTTGTGGACGACGTGTATATTGTTTGGGGTGGTACGGTTGAACATCTCCATGAGTTCGTTGAGCTGTTGCATAGGACCACTGATTTTTTTGAAATTTACTTTGAAGTACTCCAGTAATGCCATTGAATTTCTAAATGTGTTTGTGAGGAAGCAACCTGATTTGTCCATTGTAATGAATCTTTATAGGAAGGACTATTACAGGAATTCCCTTTTACACAGGAAGAGTATGCACCCTAGATGGGTCTTTACCAATATTGTAAAAGGACAGGGTATGCAGGTCTCCAGATTACACAATACTGATGAGAGTTATAGGAATGGGTCATAGACATTGAGTAAGAGCTTATGGGACCGATGGTATAGATATGAAGAGACCGAGCCACTTCTTTCACAGATTGATGCTACTCCCATATTCCTAAACCCCACCTTATTAAAGACTGTTGAAAACTATCGACTTTCAATTCATCCCAATTTAACTCCATTCTCCACAACATAGATTGGTCCATCCTAAAACACCTCTCCCTAAACGATGCTGTAAGCACTTTCAATAGCATCTTCATGAATACTCTAAACTCCTTAGCTCCCTCTAGGAAGATCAGAGTAAAATGAAATCATGCTCCTTCGCTCTCCAAAGAGACTAGGTCCCTTATGAAACAAAGAGAATGTGCTTGGAAAACCTGGACTAAAACTAAACAACCACCTTTTCTTCAAAAATACAGGCAACTGACGAACCTTGCAAAGAAACATACAACTAATGACAAAAAGTTATACTATAGCTCTGCTCAGCTTAACAACAAATCCAATCCTCGAAAATTTTGGTCAACTCTCAACAACATCCTCTATCCTGGAAAGCCCTTTAATCCCTCCCCATACCCCAACTCTTCCTCTCAGGAAACAGCTACCCTCCTGAATAAACACTTTATCTCTTGCATCCCAAATCCGGTAACCTCTAAGCCAATCTCTGGTTCGACACCCACCTCCACCAAGTCCCACTAACACAACTTTGTTTTCTTTTGAGCCAGTTCCCATTACTTACATCACATCTCTACTACTCAAGTTAAAACCTTGCTCTCCTTCCACTGACAATCTATCTCCTACATTCCTCAAACTTGCTGCTGACTCAATTGCCTATCCTATATCTATACTAATTAATCGATCTATTCTGGAATCAACTGTCCCTACCCTTTGGAAATCTTTCTTCACTATTCCTTTTCATAAAGGTGGAAACTCCACTGACTCCTCAAACTAATGACCCACTGCCATTCCATAACCAGACTAACTTATCGACCCCTCTCCACCTTTGACTCCACCCCTTCTCAGAGTTCACTACCTTTAACTCTTGTCTTCATTATGCTACCAAGTAAAATCTTGCTTTAGACTATGTGTATGTCCTATATTCAGCATGTATAGCCTTTTGTATTGTTTTTTTATCCTATGTTAATCCTTACTATTGTGAGTTGAAATGTAAAAAATGTCTTGTCATTTTGTCGGAGCTTTTCTTCCCCGGGCCTCTACTGAAAAAGGACATGTATCCAGCTAGACTAGCCCGGTCAACAAATGTAAAATAAAAAAAATAAAATAAATAAAAAATAAATAAAATTCTGTCCCCCCTCTCCAAGATATTAGAAAAATGTATTCACTCACAGCTTCTCAATTACCTCCTCACACACCACTTACTTACCCCTACCCAACATGGATTTCATCCTCACCACAGCACCACCACTGCCCTCCTCTCCTTCACTCATATCATTGCAGAGACCCTAGACAACAATAAACTCACTTCCTGTCTCTTTCTAGATCTCTCCAAAGCCTTTGATACTGTCTCTCATCCTCTACTACTATCCAAACTCGCAAATCTCCACATATCCCCCTTACACACTTGCCTGGTTTAATAGTTACCTATCTGGTAGGGAACAATCTGTCAAATGACTCTCAACCTCCTCATCTTTCCTTCCCATCTCCACTGATGTTCCCAAGGCTCCATCTTGGGACTCCTTTTGTTTAACATCTTCACCAATGATCTTTACACTTCATGCAAAGAATCCTCCCTTATTCATTATGCCGATGACTCCACACTTATATCCATCTCAAATAACATTCCTGAACTACACTCTCTGACCCAACAGGCCCTACTATCCACTGAACAATGGCTCTTTCACAACCTATTGATTCTATATCCCAAAAAGACCAAACTCCTACTTTTCCTTCCCCATTTTCTTTCTCATCACAAAACCTCCTTTTTTATTACATTTTCTAACAATACAACTATCCAACCTGACACCCACACAAAACTCCTAGGGGTCATTATCGATGACGAACTAAAGTTCAACCTACACATAATCCAATGTATAAAAAAAAACAAACCAGAAACTAGGTCTGCTATATCGGAACAAAATATTCCTAACCCCTAAATCTAGACTTATCCTGGGCCAAGCATTCCTCCTCCCCTCCCTCTTACACGCCGCCCCAATTCTTACCAATATCCAGGCCTCCAGTCTAAACAAACTCCAACGGACTTACCATAAAATAGCCAGATTCATTACTAACTCCCCATACAACTCACACCACTGCATTTCTTTAAACTCTCTTCAATGGCTTGAACTTCCCCAATTTCTGCTATCTTATCAATTTCATATGCTACACTCTATTCTTTATAAACCCTCCTTCTGTCCATCTCTATCTTCCTTAGTCTCCATCTACATCCCATCCCGGACCCTCTGTACGTCTAACCAACAATTACTTGATATCTACTACCCAAAAAGGTCAGTAGGCAAACTACTCTACAAATACTCCCTTGCCCATGCTTGGAACAACTTCCCCTTGACTTACGTTCAATCTCCCACACCTCACACTTTAAAAATTAACTAAAAGCCTATTTTCTCAGTTCTAGAACCTGCCCTTGCCATGACCCTACCTAGTCTTCCTTCCCTTTATGTACCCTCAAAAGGACCATACTTAGTACCTCATTACACCTCTCTCTCCGATGTGTCTACCATGCATTTGCATAATTTTATACAAACAAAAAATGTTTATTGTTGACCTATTGAACTATATCAATGTAAAATTGTTACTTAGCTTCTTTTGAATGCAACTTTAACTTTATGCATGTAACCCAACATATGTGAATCTTTTTGCTATAACTGCTATTATATCAATATTGTTTAAAATTGTGCTTGTTTAAAATGTACTACTGGAGCTTTTCTCCTCGGGTCTCCACTGAAAATGGGCCACAAGCCCAGCTGGACAAAGCCGGTTAACAAATGTCAATAAATAAATAAGGGATGGACGAGCTAGGCCGTACTTCTCTGCTGGATCATATGTATAATGGTGACAGAGATCCATCGGTTTAAGTAGTAAGGAATGTTGTGAAGGTTCCCATGTTTTATACTAGTAATGTTAACAGGGTTAAGCAGTTGTTTGAGAAACACTGGCCCCTTTTATTGACTGATGAGAAGACAAGTAGAGTTGTTGATAATATACCACACTTCTGTTTTAAGAACCGCAGATCCCTGAAAAGGATGCCATACTACTCAGACACGGAAAATGATGGGTTGAGTGGGAATATAGGCATGTTCCCATGCAACTACCGCAACTATTGTCAGTATATTAGGAGTGATAATACCTTTGCCCTTCCTGACATGCTCAGGAGTTTTATGTTCAAGGTTAGAGCAGATTGTTCCACGAGGAATCTGGTGTATTTAGCACAGTGTGGATGCTGCCAATGATTTTATGTTGGAAAAAGTAACCGGACATTGAGGGAGCAGGTCAGGGAGCACCTGTACCGCATGAGGACACATAGTACTACGAATGCTCTTGCTAGATATGTTTTGGAGTGGTGGTCCCCACGAATTTAAGTTTATGGTAGTGGAAGCCAGTCACACGAATATTAGATTGGGTGATATCGAGAATAAAACAGAGAGTGATGAACTACGTTGGATCCTGAAACGTCGGGCTGACAAAGGGTTGGGGACTGAATTGGGTTGTTTCACTGAAACCGGTCCTAAACTGGAGGGGGCTGACTAAATAGTTTTAATAGTTTAGTCAAGCACTTTCTGACTTAGTTGTCATTTGCTTTTGCACACTTCTATATGCATATATGTTGATTTATTATTTTTGTGTGTTTTTAAACTTGCATATTTGCTTATACATATGCAGTGTTGTCTGTAGCCCTTTAAGGAGTATAGTAGCTCCTCGTGCTGTCATCGCATTTTACGCATACTGAGAGGGATGTTTTGTTATGGAGATTTGAAATTGTGAGTAACACTTTTATTGGGTGAATTTTATTGCTTTTTTATGTATTTAATACCTGTTTTTTTTAACTTTTTTGCTGTTTGTAATGGTCTGAAGATGCCACTGGTGTGGTGGTAAAAGCGCTAACTTGTTCTTGAAATTAAAAGTTTTTATTTAAGTTTATGCTAACCATGCATCATATTTCCGCATTTTTTTCTATTGATATTACTTGAAATCTACTCATTACTAAAGAAGCAAAGAACAGGTGTATTGTATCATACACTAATGAGGCTGGCGTTTCTAGGTTTACATAAAACATTTTGACTGACCCTTGTGGATCTATAAGAATAAAATAAAAAGTTTAGGCCTAGAAGCAGCCTTGCTAAAACATAACAGCATTGTTAAATGTTTAGGTAAATATGTGTTTTGTTAAAAGTCACTCTAAATCTCTTATCTGTTATTTAATTTCTTAACCAAGAGACTACATCCACTCTGGTTCTCTGACAGAAAGTGCAGGCACTGTAGTTGTGACTTAGGGTAAGGTGCTTATGAATGGCCCAGACATTCTGTCCCACTTTATTGACTTTTTCTCTACAGTGGGCAGCATCAAACAGTACGATAAATAGCAAGGACATCAGTAATCTACACTAATTAGATTGATCTCATACTTGACAATTTATAACAATAAGATTAACATTTGTCTTATTTTACTTAATCTTGAATTAACAGATCTGAGTTTTGCACCCAAGCTGTGTAATGTATGACGTGAGTGTATTTCTTAGCAAAGCTACTACATGCTGTGCTGTAACCTTTTCAGTCTAAAGCCTGTTCATCAAGATCAGGGTGCTGACAAACAGAAACCTGCTAAAATCTTCAGTGGCATGTTGAGTCAGACTGTCTCACAGACCAGAGAAGCTGAAAGAGGTACTGCAGATAAAATAACACAGAATGCTAACAGATGTCACAAACTTTTGTGTATAAGTCAGGAATCTAATTTTTTTTTTTTTGGGGGGGGGGGATTAACGTCATAAGATTTACTAAAAATATTACTTCAACTGCAATTACATGTCAGCAGATATGACTTGCTTATTCCATTGTAAAAAATTCAGGACAGTTGCTTAGTTACCTGACCTTCCATCAGGACTTGAGTTTGATGACCGGTGCCTGAATGAGTGATTGATGGATTGACAGCTAGATTCAAAGACTGCATCAGCAGCACAGATTTCAACCTGTTGCACATAGACGTGAATAAAAAAAAATAAAAATAAAGAAAAACAGCAGCCCCTATCATTCTTTCTATGTAGACTCCTTTCCATGGTTGTATTCCAATAGGTTTTGGACATTGTATATAAACACAGTGCACCAAGGTGACACACAATAACGTTTAATAAAATAAAAAACAGATGAACAAAGGTGAGCGCTTTCGCAACCGTGGTTGCTTCATCAAACAAAACTAAAATGCATTTCAGTGCTTAAATAGGTACAAAAGTAGCCAATTATCACATCAATTATAATTAATTAATAATGTCATACTTTAAATAGGCAACTGCAAAGCATATACCTCTATTGTAAAAATACAATGAAAAATGCAATAAAAACCAACATAAAATAAGACATGAATAAAATATGGAAAACATATATATATATATATATATATATATATATATATATATATAAAAGTATATATACATCCATCTAAAATGTACACATAAATCCTTTACATGGACAATATCAACAATTAATGTTTAAGGCGTCTGGCTTTTAAAAATGGAATCAAAGAGGTAGTGCCATTAAGACCTGGATATCTTTCAGCATTCAGCTTTAGTATCCATTTCTGTTCATGACTCTCTGTAACATTTTCTATGTCTCCACCCCTAAGACTTCTGTAGATATGTTGCAAAACAAAAAATTTAAAAGAATGAGAAGGATCATTCTGTACACATAACATGATTGGCAAGTGCATTAGATTGCTTATTATTTCTAATGTCACGAATGTGCTCTAAACTTCTGTCTTTCAACAACCTGTTGGTTTTGCCTACATAAAAGGCAGGACATTGCTGACAAAAACAGAAATAAACATCAGTGGTCTTACAATCTGAGTATTGATTAGAACATAACTTAAAATGCCTTGTTGGGTGAGTATACGTACTTTTGTTATAAATGTAAGGGCAAACACTACAAGATCTACAAGGGAATGTACCCAGACGGGTAGAGATACATGTAGTATTGCGTGGTTCTCTGTTACAGAGATGCTGCTTAAGTGACCTGTTGTTCCTAAAACTAAAACTAGGAATATCACCAATTATGTCATTAAGGCTAGGGACATCTTGTAACAAATGCCAGTATCTCTTCACAACATCTGTGTACTGATTAATATTACTGGCAAATTGAAATACAACTCTAAAATCATTACTGGCAGGAATATAATTGCCTGTATTAACAGCGATATTATTAGAATACAGATAAGGTCTACATCTAGTATGTCTCAGTTGCCAGGCGTTAGAAACAGTCTGGTCAATATCAGCACCTTGATAGCCCCTTTCTAAAAAATCAGATTTTAAATTATTGAGTGCAGTCACTGCATCCTCATCTTTATCATGTAGTCTTAATGTCCTAAAAACTTGCCCTTTAATTACATTCCTAGGTATGTGTCTAGGGTGCATGCTGGATTTATGCAAGAGTGTGCTTTTTCTAGTCGGTTTAAAATAAATGTTACTACTTAAATTATTTAAATGAGACCTAGTGATGTGGACATCAAGAAAACTGATGTCAGTAGCAGAGATCTGATGAGAAAATCTCAAAAAGTCAGTTGTAGTATGCAAATATTGTAAAAACTGTGCAAAATCCGAGCCACAACCCTTCCACAGCATAAAGACATTGTCTACAAAACGTACATAACAAAGTACTTATCCTAGAAAGGGATTCTTATCGGAGAGAATATTTACCTCTTCCCAACAGACCAAGGCTAGGTTGGCGTAACTGTTGGCACATGGGGTCCCCATGGCCACGCCAACCTTCTGCAGAAAAAACTGATCTTGGAACATGACAATATTATTTTCTAAGATGATTTCTAGTAAGCTGCAGATCAATTGAATCTTATTATTAGTATAGCATTTGTTAACTGTCAAAAACTCTCATCATTTCCACGTCCCAAGAATTAGGGATGCTGGTAAATAATGATTCTATGTCCATAGTAACAAGGACAAATTCCGTATCTTCAGCATAACCATTCTAGAAACATCTTAGTGTCCCTTAATATGGTATGACAGTTCTCTAAAAGGCCATGTAGGCTGCCCTCAACATATATAGAGAGGGGTTCAGTGCACCAGCCAGCCCCTGAGACTATAGGCCGCATTGGTGGTGTAAGTAGGTCCTTGTGGACCTTAGATAGACCATAGATACTTGGAACAGTGGGCTTAGTAATATTAAAATATTTAAAAAGTGGCTCGTCAATTAAACCAGTAATTAATAAATCAGAAAGCAAAAAAGAAACTTTATCAATATTGGCATTAACAGCAGGTTCAGAGATACATTGATATGTATGAGTATTTAATAGAAGTTTTTCCATTTGCTGAACATATAGCTCTTTATCTAATAGAACTATACCACCACCTTTATCAGCTTGTTTAATGACCAAGGAATGTAGATTTTTTAGTTCTTGCAGGGCTCTATGCTCTTCTATAGTCAAATTACAAAAAGAGTGATTGTTACTAGATGAAACACTTATTTCTCTAAAGGCAGTTTCACAGGTGTCAATAAATCTTTGGACCCGTACTGGGGTAGCTGGAACAAATGTACTGGGTTGTTTACAGGTAAAATTCACATTATCTGCACTTGTTGGAAACAAACATTTCAGAGACAGGCTTCTACCTAATAACCTTAAATCTTTTAACTTCTCTGTTAGATCAGTCTTCCTCGCGGGTATAAATGATAGCCCCTTATTTAATAAATTAAGTTTTTCAGTATTTAGTTCAAAGGAGGAAATATTTATAACCAGACCTGGAGTTACATGCGTCTCCTTTTGGACGACTGAACTGTTCCTTCCATTTGGTTGATCCTGGATATCTGCCCATTGTGCAGAAGGCTCTTTGTGCGAGTTCTGAAGGGTAATGCTGTCTTCAGCGTGAAATCGCCCTTCTTGGATTTGTCTAAAAAAACACTCACATCATTCCTAGCTTCCTGCAAGCAGGAGTCCACAGTTGTAGAAATATTTGAAGTATGCGGTGCTACTTGTGGTGCCGATGAATGTATAGTTCTCATATTGTGTCCTGATTTCTCCCCAGTACTAATAGGAGCCTTGAGACCATTGGATACAGAAGCTGCAACCTGATTAGCACTATCACTGCATTCAGCGTTCGAAGATACCTTCATTATGGCAGCCTGGTCAGTAGAAGAACCAGAAGTAGAACCGGAAGTGGCAGCTCGGACCGCACGGTCATTTAAAGTAATATTTGCATTAGGAACACCATTGGAAACAAAATTCCCGTGAATAGATTTATTCGCAGTTTCTCTGGGCCATGAGAAAACGTTGTTCTTAGCAAGGTCAGATTTATCTCTATTCAGTTTGGATAATTTAGTTGTTTGATTGCACATTGCACTGGCAATGAACAACATTTAAATGGACTGGGCTGTTTTAGCAATGGGAAACAGGACTCATTTGTCCGGACTATGATAATTCTTACAGGTAAAGCTTCCAAGCTAATACAGTGAGTATCACTTCCTATAGTACCTTCTACCAAGTCCCACAGGAGATGATACACCAGGTATGCTAAACCATTGATATAATAAGAGCACACAACAACACTCTACTTAACTATGATAGGAGACATGGCGTCATACACCGATATAAGCACATCACTTAAAAAGAAAATAAATGTCAGTAAACAGAAGACATGGCTGCACACAAAAAATAAGTAGTTTATTTGAAAAGAAAATAAGCAATGCCATAAAAAATGTCAGTACAGCTTCTTATTGAGACAATACTGTCTATAATTTTACTCAAGCACTCTCTTCACCTCTCTCTCTCTCTTTCCCTGCATCTCTCATCTACATGTTGCTGACTGCACAGATGTTGCTGCTTTCTTTTCATTCTATTTACATAGCTCAGAGATTTTCACATACTTTGTAATTCTCCCAAGACTCATTAAATTTGCAGCACACTCATATTGCATGTATTACTGCTGTAGGATTGGCATTTGTTAGCTTCCTCCTGACTATTTGAAATCACATTGCAAATAAGTATTACATATATATATGTCCCCTTTGAAACATCTAAAACCCATAACATCTAATTTCATAACACTGAGACCAGAACATCTAAAACCCAAAACATCTAAAACCCATAACATCTAACAGTACAAATCACATGAAAATAGCATCCCCTCCACATAGAATGACATATAATGAAACCAAACTACCAAACACACTTTTTACTATGTTTCTGCAGGGAGGCTTGATACAATGGGGTTAGGAAATTAACTTTTTCCCACTGTAGTGCGATCTTGGAGTTGGTATACTTAATTTACGGGGGGTGTGGGGGTGCAGGGGGGGGGCTTGCCCCGCTGCAGAAACGTAGTAAAAAGTGTGTTTGGTAGTTTGGTGTCGTTATATGTGGAGGGGCTGTTATTTTCTTGTGATTTGTAGTGTTAGATGTTATGAACTTCAATGTTCTGGTCTCAATGTTATGAGTTTTAGATGTTTCAAAGTAGACCCATCTATATTTTATTTATTTAACATTTGTTAACTGGGAAAGTCCGACTTGGAACGAAGCCAATTGTCAGCGGAGGCCCAGGGAGAAATGCTCCAGATACATGTCTTTAGTACATACAGTAGTGTGCATATATATATATATATATATATATATATATATATATATATATATATATATATATGGGTTTTCTTCTAAATTTCGAAGTTTCAAAACTTCAAATTTCTTATGATTAAGAGGATACGATTGCAGTTTTTGAAATTTCAAACTGTTTAAATGGTGATTGACATACAGCATGGAATAATATATTTAATGTTTTCCTTGCTGTAGTGCGATCTCAGAGTTGGTATATTTAATTAGCAGGGGGTGTGGGGATGCAGGGGGGCAAAAACTTAAAAAAAAGATTTTTTTAAAAATTTGTTTTTTTATTTACATGTCAAAATTTCAAAAACTTTGATGTTATCGTCTGGAACATAAGAAATTTGCAGTTTTTAAATTTTCAAATTTAGAAGTCGATGTGTGTGTGTGTGTGTGTGTGTGTGTGTGTGTGTGTGTGTGTGTGTGTGTGTATGTATGTATGTATATGTATATACATATATATATATATATATATATATATACATATATAAATATATATATATATATATATATATATATATATATATATATAAATAAATACACACACACACACACACACACAATATATATACATTACACAAGCAAGGTTTTACTTCTCATATTCTCATACTACTCGCTTTTGCATTGCATTTACCAACTTATCTGGTCATACATCTGTATTAAACTACTTAATTTCATGTTTATTCTTAATGCACTATTGCCTCAGACTAATTTATATGTGATCATTATTTACTCTTTATATATTAATGTGGTTATTCAATTGTTATGCACCTTAACACACAAGTATTAATGTTTATTAGGACTTTTTTTTAGTCCTACACTGAAAATGGGCATTAACCCATCTGGGAGAAAAAACAGTAAATAAGTGAAAATTAAAAGTAAATATTGTAATGTGTATTATAACTCAACAGTCAGTATAAACTTGCTGTATGTTTTAGCCTTGGCAATAGCTACAGAAGATTTGACAAAAAAAAAAAAAAAACACAGATAAATAAGCAAAGCACAGTTCCAGTGCAGTTAGTTTACACATACTAAAAACTAAAGCTCTATCTGATAATGTAACAAAACCACAAGTTAAAAGGAGAAGAGAGAACGATAATAAGTATTTACTTTTTCCTATTTAATCCTTTTCCAGTTGTGTCACACAAAATGTGGAAAGGGGAAACAAGGAACATAGATATAAGTTCCTCACAGCAACCTTTTCTCCCTATTGCAGCAAACAAAAATCCTTGCATCTACTGCTACTTTATACTTGCTTACTTGTATTTTTTTACCTGGGTAAGTGAATTAAGCCCTTACTTGACTTTTTAATTTTTAACCCTAACTAGGGCCACAAGGCTAAGAGTTAAATGCAGTACATATGAACACACCTCTCAAATGCACCTGAATTTAGGTTCATAGGTTCATAGGTAAGTACTAGGCTATCTGCCCAAGGGCATTTATAAGCCTAGCCAGAATGTGCTGGCTTTCGCCACCCCCTCAGATTAGTTCCCTGTGCCTCTGTCCAGCAGAGCCATTAGTTCCCTGCACCACTGTCCAGCAGAGCCACTGCAGTGATCCCCGGGGTAAATTTTCTGTTTCCCATCCACCTGTCAAGGTTTCTCTTGAAGAATGTTAGCGAGGGGCTCTGCCTGATGTATATTGGAATCCTGTTCCAAAGCATGGGGAGTCTCTGGGATAGGAATCTATCCCTCCAGCATGTCCTATTTATTGTTGTGGTGAGGTTTATATCTCTAGAGCGTGTGATTCTCCGGGATTTGTTTTTTTTAGGTGGAGCATATCCATCAATTCTGGGTTGGACATAGCCTTGTATGTCAGGCAGAGATCACCTCTGAGTAAGCGGTATGCAACCGAGTACAGCTTGAGTTTCTTGAGTCGGGCTGCATAGGGCATCTGTTTGAGGCCAGTAATCCTCTTGGTGAGGTACTTCTGTGGTCCTTCCAGCTGTTGCAGGTGTCTTATAAGGTACATCCCAAATGGGGCATTGTGTTCTATGATGGGTCTAATGAGTGATGAGTACAGAGGCACAATAACCTGTTTTGTTCTAGATGCAAACCCTTTTGTGATTAAGTGGGCCACATAGAAGGATTTTCTAACCACCTTGGCAATATGATTATCAAAGGAGAGATTACTATCTACTTGGGTCCCCAGATCCCTTATTACATTTTCTGCATTTAGGGGACTACCACCTATGTGGTAGTTCGCGGGTACTTTTTTTTCCCCAAAGGGGATGACTATGCACTTTTTGGCATTTAGCTTGAGGCCATGATTTTGACACCAGGTATCCGTCTCAGTGAGACCCATCTGGAGGGTGTCTGTATCAGCCGGAGAATCAATTATGGCCCCTAATTTGCAGTCATCTGCGAACTTGGTCAGCCATTGTCCTCCTATGCTTGCCTGTACCTCTGAGAAGTATATACCAAACAGGAGGGGTCCTAGGACTGAGCCCTGGGGGACGCCACTTGTAACCGGTTTAGAGTCGGACGTAGAGCCTGCAACTTTCACCATGTGGGTTCTAGCCATGAGGCAGTTGGCAACCCATCTTGTGATGTAGGGGTTTATGTTCAAGCTGGTGAGCTTGTCTATAATACTAGAATGGGGAATGGTGTCGAAAGCCTTTGTGAGGTCTAGGTAGGCTGTGTGGACCTCCTTTCCCTTGTCTAATGCCTTGGTAACCATCTCAAAGAAGTCCACCAGGTTTAGGAGGCATGATCTGCCCTTAACAAAGCCAAACTGGGTAGGGTCCAAGGTTTGGAGGTTCCCAATGTCTCTGTTAATGAGTTCCATGATGATGATGATGATGCGTTCCATAGCCTTGCAGACCAGGCTAGTCAGGCTTATAGGGCGATAGTTCCCTGGGTCTGTTGTGGCTCCACCTTTGTGGAGCGGGATAACTGTTGCTGTGCGCCACTCTGTGGGTACATAGCCTGTAGAGAGGCTGAGTTTGAACAGTGTGTTTAGGTGAGGGGTTAGTTCATTTTGGAGCTCTTGTAAGACACAGCCTGGGACACCGTCCGGTCCCATTGAAGCTGTGTTTTTGGCTTTGGATAGGGCTGTTTTAACCTGTGTGTCAGTGAATGATGGGGCCCTACATTCTTCTGGTATGGTTATGGGCCCTTTAGGGGGTGAGAGGGGGGTGAAGTTTGCACTAAACCTGTCTGCCAGAATGTTGGCAATATCAGTCGGTTCAGTGTATTTTGTGCCATTCTGCACTAACTTAGAGCAGATCTGAGAGTTTCCACTTAGGTTCTTGACATAGCTAAAGAACGCTTTGTGGTTATCTTGAAGATATTGGCAACTTTTCTTTCGAAACTAGCCTTAGATGATTTAATGAGGGATCGTAGTTTCTTGCTGATACTTATCAGGGTTGTCTTTCCTTCTTGGGATTTTACTCTTTTCTGTACTAGTTTCCTCCTTCTGTTGTATAGCTTGTTTATGGAAGGGGTCCACCAGACTGGTTTCCTTTTCTTGGAGGAGTGAGTCTTGGTTTTACTTGGGATAGCACGATTCATGCATTCCTGCAGATGCTCATAGAGTGCCTTTGTAAAAGTTTCAGCAGTTTGGACAGCATTGCCCTTTAGCATGGGGGCTGTGAACCTTTCCACCTCAGTCTTAAGTAATGTGAAGTTTGCTTTTGAAAAGTTTTTCATGGTGGTTTCCTTGATTGGGGGTGGGGGCGGAATGTGGCTATCCAGAGTGATTAGTCTATGGTCTGATCTAACCAGCGAGGGGTTAACCTCCGGTGTGGAACACCAGTCTCCCATGTTGGTGATGACCTCTGGTGGGGGTGATGACTACTTGATCCAGGGTATTCGAGTTTATAAATTCTAGGAAGCGTTGGGCAAGGGAGTCAGTACTTGAGTAGTTCTCCCAGTTTATGTTTGGGTAATTGAAATCACCCAGTATTAGGGTGTTTGGTAGGACCTTCATATTTCCCAGTGTCTCCAGAAATGCGGAATGGGGTTCCTGGGCAGTGGTGGGTGATCTGTAGCAAGCTACAATTTGGATTGCAGTTTTGCCTGTTGTTAGTTGCACATGGATGATCTCTGATGCATTGTGCTGCGCCACTAACCTAGAGTTGTGGGTATCCTTGATAAATATGGATACACCCCCACCTTTTATGTTTCGTTCCTGGTTCTGTGGCCGAAAGGTAAGGTATGAGTTATAGCCTAGTAGTGCTGGGGGTGCTCTTAGGAGCCTTAAACCAGGTTTCTGTTACTCTACAGATGTTGATGTTCTCCATACTGAGGAGAGTCTCGAGTGCATGCATTTTGAGGTTTAGACTTCTGGCGTTGAGTAGCATTACCCTCAGTTTTTGGTTACTTGTGATATTTATGGTGGTGGGTTTGTCTTTTGAGCCTTGCCTAAAAAAGGCACTATGGGGGTGACAAGAGCCTTGGCCAGTATTCAAAAGCCTAAGGGTGACAGGTGCAAGCCATCTCTTGCGAAGCAACGTGGCTTGTCGAGCATGTCATCCCAGGAGGACAGATACTGGATCCCCTTCGAATGACACCAGAAACTTAGCCAATTGTTGAAATTGATCATTTTTTCTTTATACTGTGGCTTCATTTTTGGTGAGGGCAGGATGCTACTCAGGGTCAGGGTCATACCGGCCTGGGCTACATGATCAGAGAGCTCTTCCATGTCTCTTTTCATGTAGTCCAGGGAGGTACGTCTCAGGTCATTCACACCAACATGGACAATGACAGAGTTGTATTTGTACTTGTTCTGGAGTGACCTGAGTGCTTGTGTTATGTGGCAGATCCTGGCACCCCACATGCAGCTAACTGTAACCTTCTCCTTGTCCAGCCTAGTTAGTGGGACATCAGTGTGCCTGACTATAGAGTCGTCTACTACTAGTGTGTTGGGTATGTTATTTTGCGCTAAGGGCTGTGATTGCGTGGCACACTGATTATGTGAAGTATGTGTTTCATGGTTGGTGATGGGGTGTGGAGGTTGCTTGGATGTCTGCTTTGGAGGTCTCTGTTGCTTTTGCAGATTTTTATTTAGAGCCTCCGAGTATGTTTTCATGTATTCATGTGTGTTATATGAGGAATGTTCTTCCTTTAGAAGTCTTAAAAAGTCTGTGTTCCTTGCAGTTCCACATTGAAAGGGTCTGTCGCTCATTCGGTGTAAAGATTTTTTAACGGATATCTACATTAAATAATACTGAATCATATATAATTCATCAAAAGAACTTCTGATAAGCATAAATAGCACATTTAACAATGTTTTAGTCTTCTAGTTGAAGTTTTTAGTAAACTGTAAGTAGGTGTTCCACATTTTGCCAATTAATTCCACATTATGAAAGGTGGTGTTTCACATTATGCAGACGGAAGGTTGAGAGCTATGCATATGAACAGTTTGGTGTAGCCAGTCAAACAGTTTCAGGAAAGCAGGAGGAAACCAGACAACCCTGATAAAAAACCTATGAAGACATATGGGGAACATGCAAACTCCATGTTGAGTGAAGCCCTGAGTTGTAGAGTGGTGAATGAGAAATCTTACCCACTGCACCACTTACCTGAGGAAATCATTAGCTGATAATTCTGCACCATCACGTCCCTGTACAGTCTCCTCTTCTGCTTATTTAACATATTCCACTCTTCATCTGAAAATGTCACAGCAACATCTTCAAAACACACAGGTGCCTGAAAAACAATGAATGGGTTTAAAGTGTCTGATGGAAGAGTCATATTGCTGCAGTGGCAGTATTAAAGGAGAACTCCACCCAAATATTGTTTTTTTTTTTTTTTTTTTGAACATCACAAAGCATCCTGCAGTTCAATCCCAAAAGTGATTAAAAAAAGGAACACAATTTAAGTATTAACCCCTCTGTTTTCTAACTGAATCTCTACATTTTTCAGCACAGTATTTTGGCTTTTTATGAAATCTTGAATCTTATGTTATGTCCATCTGGAATTTGTCACAACATTTCTATATCATAGAGACAGGTTTTAGTGGAAGTAAACCAGATGTGTCACCAGCTACTTCAAGCTCAATATTCAATATCCTTGAAAAGGGTTTTCCAGCAGACAGACAAAACTCAGTGAGATTCAATAAAACAGTACAAATGTTACACGTGTCATGATTTGGTGAAAAGTACTAGGAAGCTGAATTACTCAAGCTAACAGAGAATGAGGATAACAGAAAATGATACAGCACCGTGATGTAAACATAATGTGACAAACAGTAACAAAACACACAAGAATGGTAGCCCCCCCCCCCATTTTGAAGTACAACAGTTAAACCAAAAAAAAAAACAAACAAACATCAAACCACTTACATTGAAACAGTAAAATTACTAACGCACAAAAAACTGAAGTTAAAGTGAATATTTTCTCAACTTTTTGGCTGGGCTGTCTTAATGTTTTATTACTTCTCTGCTTGGATTGTAATCCATCGGGACAGGGGTTTACCCATTTCTGTACTTAGATTCTTCCTACTTCTACTTTCACTTGTGAGTGTGAGAATTTCTGACATGTAATATTACTCATCTATAATGCTACCTTCTTTAAAGATGCGCCTTTTCTGTTGCAACAAAGGTTCTGATGGAAGTCTTAAATATGTACCAATTTCTTCGAGAATAACTTTGATATTTCCTTTCTAGAGGTTACCAGAGGAGTGATTTGTCTATTAATGAGCACTTTACAGAAATTTGTAACCATATTAATGACTGCAGTTGGCTATTTTTGCTCTTTGCTTTTAAAAGGTTACACCTATAAAATAGTTAGACATATTGAAGTGACATTTTCAAGGAGTGATAGCTTTACACCTCGACTATGATACATCTACAGACTAAGTTGCTACAAACACAGGCAAAAAAAATACACAAAAATAAAAACATTAACATTAAAAACTATCACAATTAAAATACTTTATTTTATTTTTTATTTGGTTACTTGGAGTGTCCAACCGAGCCAGAGGCCCATTTTCAGCCAAAGCCCGTGGAGAAAAGCTCCATGTTGTGCAAAGAAAAGATAATAAAAATTAAAGTATGAATGTAAACAAAAGTTCAACAGATAAAAAAAAAACAAATAGTACAACAAATGTTTACAAATGTCTGAGGTAATGTAGTAGATTAAAACACACAACACGGAATGAATTTACATGAAAAAAAGTCCTGTGACTCATGCCTTATCAAGAAGTTAATTTAATATAAGTAATGAGCTGCATATTTGTTTAGATGTGTGATGATCTGAGGTATTGCCAGCCATGCCAGCAGAAGTAAGGCAGTGGATGTTTAACATATGCCAGCATAAGCTAGCTGGAGTTTTGTAAAGAAATACATGTCATTTGTGTATCAAACTGATTTGTACAGATGCTTGTGTTTAAAAATGCATTTGTAAAGTTGCTTGTGTTAAAAATGTATCAGTGTGCTCTGCTGGAAAGAAAAGAAATGTACATGTATTATTGTAACTGAATTAAATGTATATGTTTTAACAAAGGCTACTGCAAGAGAGGACCTTAATCACAACCCAGCTGCAGCAAACTTTAAAAAAAATAGCTGAAATTAAATTAGGCCATAAAAAGATCGTAGCTTACAGTTCTGGTTACAGCCAGAGACAAAATGTTTGGGAAACCAAGTATTAGGAAGCATTCTTTAATGTCTCTAGCAGGGAGCTAATTGCTACTCTGGGAGGGTAGAGGTTTAGGAGTAGAGGTGGCGAAGGTGGATGAGTTTAAATACTTGGGGTCACTAGTTCACAGTAATGGTGAGTGTGGAAGAGAGGTGAAGAAGAGAGTACAGGCAGGACGGAGTGGGTGGAGAAGAGTGTCAGGAGTGATTTGTGACAAATGAGTACCTGTAAGAGTGAAAGGGAAGGTCTACAAGAGGGTAGTGAGACCAGCTTTGTTATATGGGTTGGATACAGTGGCATTGACAAAAAGGCAGGAGTTTGAGCTGGATGAGGCAGAATTAAAGATGTTAAGATTTGCACTGGGTGTAACAAGGGTCAGCCCAGGTTGGAAGGTTTGGAGACAAAGCCAGAGAGGCACGATTACGTTGGTTTGGACATGTGCTGAGGAGGGATGCTGAGTATATTGGGAAAAAGATGCTAAGGATGAAGCTACCAGGTAACAGGAAAAGAGGAAGGCCTAAGATAAGGTTTATGGATGTGGTGAGAGAGGACTTGCACGTGGTTGGTGTGACAGAGCAAGATGCAGAGGACAGGAAGAAATGGAAACAGGTGATCTGCTGTGGCGACCCCTAACGGGAACAGCCGAAAGAAGAAGATGATGATGAGGAGGAGGAGGAGGAGCAGCAGCAGATCTGAGCAAAGCTCTATCTGTGTGTATGGTAACACATAGGTGCTAAACCCTGACAGCTTCTAGCAATGGGAGTTGCATGGAAACCAGAAGTAAGATGACCAAATGCATGGGATGTCATTCTGTACACAAATAATGTTTTAATGTTACAGGAGGCTGAAGCCTAACAGAAGACCACTCACCTACTTCATCTTGCCTTGTGCTAGTAAGTGACCAGGGATAGTAATTCTCTAAATCAGTTAGGAAAATATAGGGAGAACAGCTGAGTATTGTTTTTCTGTAACTGTGTGAATCTTTCCAGCTGTTTTGTTTAATATTTCCTGTGATTAAAACTTGGGTGTTTACTGTAACTAGATATTTAGTATTTTCTTGTTCTTTTATTATTATTAAATATATTTAAACTTTTCACTGTGGCTGCTCCTTTTAGAAAAATATTTAAGCTTTGAGAGTATTTGCATATATTTATTTGGTGATAAGCCCAGCCACTCCTGAAAGTCTTGCTGCTTGGTCAACATTACCATTACTGTTAATACTAATTTCACTCAGTATAATTGGGTACCCTTGCAAGAGCTTTAGGTAGCTGGCTTTGTAGTGGAATTTGGCAGTGATAACTCCCTTATAGTTTGGGCAGGAGGGGCACAGTGGGTAAATCTGTGTCAGCCTTTCACAGGTGTGTGTGTGTGTGTGTGTGTGTGCGTGTGTGTGTGTGTGTGTGTGTGTGTGTGTGTGTGTGTGTGTGTGCGTGTGTGTATGTGTAAATCAAATCTCACAGTGTGTGTGTGTGTGTGTGTGTGTGTGTGTGTGTGTGTGTGTGTGAGCTTCTTGGAGCTAGGACACACAGCACTGGTTTTAGAGAGAGAGTGTTGGAGGACTTGGTTTGGGCACTCGACTGAGGACTTAACTCTGCAGCTGTACAAGTAGTAAGCCTTACTGGGGACCTATGGAGAGACGGACAGAGAAATCCAGACCACGGGCTGACTTTGTTCTTTGTGTGTTCTTAAAGGGAAATTGTTTTGATGCAGAGACATCTGCATCTGGGAATAACTGAGTGTATTCATTTGTATTCCAAGTGAATGTCCTTCTCCAGTGCTAGTGGTGAGGATTGTGGCTCCTTGGTTACTGGCCCAGAGTGAGGATGTCACAATATATAAGAGTTACTATGTACCTTCTGCCAAGAAGCAAGTTTGTTAGTTATAAAAATCACTATTTCCCTTATGCAGTAGTAGTAAGATAGACAGTGTCATTGATATTTCAGTTTTTCTGTAGGAGAGTGGAGGAAAAGATGTTGAGACTTGGTTATTAGAAATTAGTAATTAGATATTAGAAAAATAGTACTTAGATACTGTGGTCAAGAGCCGGACTGGATGACTGGGTAAGGGTGTGGTGAGTGGTCATCCAGGGGAAGTGATGAGTGGTCATTCAAGAGAAGAGCAGGAGCACAGCCATTTTTCATTTAGGTAACCTTTGCGGAGTGATTTGAAATTTTTTGTATTAGTAGTGTTTACAATTGGTTGTGGGACGGAGCTCCAGATCTTGGATATTTTGTACAAGTAAAGGGATTATCCAGAGCTGCTGTTGGCTTTTGTGGTTATTAATAATTTATCAGATGATCTCAAATTTCTAATTTTGGTGTATGGCTGTACTAGGTCTTTGAGTGTTTAGCAGTTGTTAGGCTGGTGGATGATGGTGTGGGCAATGGTTACTTGGTTTAGTTGGAGGAGGTTGGAAAGTTCAATCCAGTTCAGTTCACGTACTGCATTGCAGTGATGAGTTCTATTTGAATGTTAAGGGCGAATCTTGCTATTTTGTTACAGTAGGCCTCAAATTTGTTTAGGTCTATTTTTCTAACATTTGTAAAGATGGGGAGGCATACAGTAGGGTGGAGAGGAGATGTGTTCAAGCTATGTGGCTTGTCTGGAGGCATTTGTGTGGAATAACTTTGCTCTAGAGAGTTCAAAGTTTAACATGCACCTTTTAATGGTTAAATCCAAAGTTTTATCAAATTTTAGTTAGCAATCACTACTCCAAGAAGTTTTGTGTATTCTAAAGGTTCTATTTTTGGTATTGTTAGATGAAAGGAAACGTAAGGTGGACTGAGTTCCTTGTGATTTGTCTTTAGTAAAAGATCATCAGTTTAGTTTTGTTTGGGTTGAGTATTAGCTGGTGAGTAGAAAAGTACTGTTCTATGTCTAGGAAGGATTTGTATGTTATTTCCAGGAGTTTGAAGAGAGTTGGAGCTGAGCATATAAGGGAGGGATCATCAGCATATTGAAATAAGAGTAGTCTTGTTAGTAGCAGTAGATAGTTTATTGGTGAATACAGAGAAGAGTAGCAGACCAAGTACTGGCCCTTGAGGAACACCCACGGAGACTGGTAGAAGGGGAGAGAGTGAGTTTTGCCACTTAACTGCTTGCTAGAGGTCCGTTAAGTACCTGTGGAACCAGCCTAGTGCTGTTTACAGAAGCTACTTCATTTAGTAGTTTTTGATGAAATACTGTGCCAAAGGCTTTTGACATGTCAAGAAAGATGGATGAGACTAATTGGCCATTGTATTTAAGCTGGTTGATGGTATTGGTGAAGCTAATTAAGGCTGTTGTGGTGCTATACTTTGGTCTGAAACTGTGTTGTGAGTTTGAGAGATGGTTGTTCTGTAGTAGGTAGTCTAGGAGTTGTTTGTGAATGCATTTTTGGGGATTTTTGCTAATGGAGGAAGAATGACTATGGGTCAGTAGTTAGATAAGTCTATGGAGGGGCCATCTTTATGCAAAGGCATGATATGGGATATTTTCCACTGTTTAGGTACATATTGTTCTGAGATAACCAATTTATTAGGATGGAGATTAGGTATTGGATTGTGTCTGCTACTAATCTGAAAAATTCATTAGGTAATTGGTCAGCAGCTAGAGCAGTAGGTATTAGTTTGTTAAGAATCAATTTTATGGTCTTGATTTGAGCTGTTTTTATAGTGAATGAGTTGAGGTAGTGTTAGGGGTGTGTTATCCTGATTTACTAAAGAAAGTATTGATTTTATGAAATGGGAACTGGGATGCAGTACTAGCACAGGAGTTAGGGGTGGTGAAAGATGGGGTAGTAGTTTGACCTGAGTTTAGGAATTGTTTTAATGTTCCCCAAAATTTCTGAGGGTTGTTTTAGTGATTTTGTTGTAGTGAGCTATAGTAAGCTTTTTATTGTCATTTTTTATTTTTCTTTTGGCTTGGTGTCTTAGTTGTCTGTATTTAAGCATAGAGGGTTGTGATTTGGTCGCCTGACATTGTGACCTGGCTCTATCTCTCTTTTTCAGAAGTTGCGTGGTCTCTTGAGAAAGCCATGGAGTTTGTTTTGCTTTAACTCATATTCTCCTTAGAGGAGCATTTAGAGTTGAGGAAAGTTTGACTGAATAGTTGTACAGCTGAGTCTAGTGGGAGTTGTTTTAAAGGTGACCAGTTGTATTGCTGTAGTAGGAATTTAAATAGGTTGGGACAGAAGTTTATTTTGCTACACGTGTTTATAAATTATTTTTTTGGAGTGGTAGTTTGGTGTCGAACCGGTTATGTGGGCATGTGGTCACTCAGACTGTCTGAAAGGCAGCCTGCATGTTGTTAAAGGTTAAGCTTATTAGTCAAGGTCCAGTTGAGGGTAGTTTCTTGTTTTTTTTGTTGACTCTAGTTGGGGAAGATATCATCTGGGAGAACCCATATAAGTTAATAAAGTCTGATGGATTTGGGGGACAGCCAGTCCAAGATAAAATATCCCATAATAATGGTCTCTTGGTTAAATATAGTTGCTACCCAACCAAGAAGGATTTGAATTTTAGTATAGTTTTTACCTGGTGGAATGTAGACCGCTATAATTATCAAGTTCATAGGTTAGTACAATGCTATTGGCCCTAGGGCCTCTACAAGCCTAGCCATAACAATTGCCTGGCTATTTCTTTCCACAATATTTGCTTCCCTGGACCCCTGTCTAGCAGGGCGATTGACGTGATCGCTGGGGTGAATTTCCTATCTCCCATCCAATCATCAAGGTTCCTTTTGAAGAGGGCCAAAGAGGCGCCCTGCTTGACATGTATGGGCAGTCTATTCCAGAGTCTGGGGAGTCTCTGGAACCTATCCCTCCAGCATGTTTTGTTTATTGTGATGACAAGGTTTAGATCCCTGGAGTGTGTAGCTCTGAGGGATTGGGATTTCTTTAAGTGTAGCATGTCCAACAGCTCTGGGTTTGACATGATCTTGTATGTTAAGCAAAGATCACCTCTGTGTAGATGATATGCGACAGGGTATAGCTGGAGTTTTTTTAGACGGTCAGCATAGGGCATCTGCTTTAGGCCTGCGATTCTTTTAGTGAGGTGTTTTTGCGTCCTTTCCAGTTGTTGCAGATGTCTTGAGAGGTACATACCAAACGGGGCATTGTATTCTATAATGGGTCTAATGAGGGATGAGTACAGTGGGACAATAATCTCCTTTTTTCTGGATGAAAAGCCCTTAGTGATGAGGTGTGCCACATAGAAGGATTTCCTGACTGTTGTGGTGATGTGATTATCGAAGGTGAGACCACTGTCCACCTGTGTCTCTAAGTATCTTATCACACTTTTGGTGTTTAGTGTACTGCCACCTATGTGGTAATTCATGGGTACATGTTTTTTCCCAAAGGAGATAACTATACATTTCTTGGCAATGACTTTAAGCCCATGGTTCTGGCACCAAACAGCTGTTTCTGTAAGGCCCTTTTGTAGAATATCCACACTTGGGGATTCAATAATGGCTCCCAGTTTGCAGTCATCTGCGAACTTTGTTAGCCTGAGTCCTTTAGTGTTGGCCTGTACTTCAGAGAAGTAGATGCCAAACAAGAGCGGTTCCCAGGACTGAACCCTGTACTCCACTTGTGTGGAGCTGGATTTGGAGTTGGCTACTTTTACAGTGTGGGTTCTGACAGTAAGCCAGTTGGCAACCCATCGAGTGACATAGGGATTAATGCCCAGCTTAGTAAATTTATCTATGATTCCAGAGTAGGGGATGATGTTGAAGACCTTGGCGAGGTCCAGATAGGCTGTGTGGACCGCCTTACCCTCATCCACAGCTCTGGAGACTGATTCGAAGTCAATCAGGTTCAGGAGACAAGATCGAACCTTCACAAACCCAAACTGGGTGAGGTCCAGTATTTAAAGGCTGCCAATGTCTTTGTTTATAAGTTCCATGATAATACATTCCATGGCCTTGCAGATTAGACTCGTCAGACTGATGGGGCAGTAGTTCCCAAGATTCAAGATGGATCCCCCCTAGTGAAGTGGGATAACTGTAGCCGTGCGCCACTCAGTGGGCATGAAGCCTGAGGTGAGGCTATGATTAAACATCACACTTCGGTGAGGTGCCAGTTCATTTTGTAGTTCATGTAGTACACAGCCCAGGATGTCATCTGGTCCCATTGATGCTGTATTCTTAGCATTTATTAGAGTTGAGTTCTACGTGAGAAATTAGTATTTCAGAGTCAGAGGGGTCTGGAGGGGTGTAGTTGAGGTGTACTAGATTTAATGAGTTTCTAAAGATTATGGCAATTCCTCCTCCTCACTTATGTAATCTGCCACTTCTAAGTTAAAGGCATGTGGAAGGACTTCAGTGTCTTTTATGGGTAGTTTAAGCCAGGTTTCAGTTAGTATGAAAATATCACAGGAGTATAAGGAGAGGGTTGCATGATGTTAATGAATCTTATTTGGTAAGCTTCTGAGGTTCGTAATTAAGATTACAAGTTAGTAGTATGGTTAGAGAGATATGGTATGTTTTAAGTTAGGGGAAGATTATACTGAAGTTTGTGGGACCTGGGTTGGGATGTATATCCCCACTCAGTTTGAGTAGCAGTGGTTTTCGTTGGTGCATGTTTTTAAGCAGCAGTTTTGTGATTTAACAGAATAGGTTTGATGTCACCTTAGTATGGACATATCTGAAAGTGAATAATTCTGTAGTTGTGCAGTTAAAAAGGTGAGAGAATGTAATATTTCCAAAAACAGCAAGCAACAAGGTGCCAAAGCACAAAGACCAGTAATCCACACCATCACCTCTGTCTGGCGAAGCAGTAAAGCCATGGATAAAATCTTCAGTGAACACTCGTTTGTTTAGCAGATTCCAACAGCTGCAGAACCACCAGCACTAATGCAAAACACATAAACGTCTTAAAGTCTCCGTTTTCGTTTGATACACTTCATCAGATGTGGGCCATCAGCTCTGCACTAGTTGAACTGAAGTTGTTTTCAGGAGGGGTGGAAAATAGTAATGCATCTCGGTGATGTGCAGGCAGCCCTTCATGTAACAAACAAATATGGTGTAGTTGAATAGTTACAACTACCACATACTTTCAGGAAATAATGGGTAGTGTCCAGATTATCTGAGTTGTCAAAAAGCTTCAAGTTGCTTAGAATTGGTGCTTGTTGTTTGTGTTCTTTGCAAAGACTTTATAAACTAGGTAAAAAAAAAAAAAAAAAAAAAAAAAGATAGGAGGTGAGAAATGGAGAGGTGAGCTAGTGATGGAGCGTACCATATAAAAAAACGGTTTTACTGTAGTGAGAGGGAAAGGTGGAGAGACCATAATAACAGCTTACAATGGAATATGATGAAAATATTATCATCAGAGAGGGTTAGTGAGTATAACTAAAGACGTTGTTATAGAAAAAGGAGAATGCAGTAAGATGTACATAAAACTAACAATACTTCAAAATACAGGAGAGAGTTTAACCTAGGTAGTACAATAGCATCATTAAAATTTACTTAGAAGCACAGACTACTTTACTTTTGAGCATAGGCAAACAAGCAGTACTGTGAAAGTCAATGAGGTAACACAGCAAAATCAGACAGCTTACCACAAGAATATGAAATAGCAGCAGGGTATACTGCACCTTATTATAGCATCAGTTTACACTGATGAATACAGATGTCAAGTGTGGGCACAAAGGCTGTTTTCCATCTACCAGTTCCTAAAGAAGCAGTACTAATATTTATGGTGATACACTGTGTTTAGCTAGATTATATGTTCAGTAGTAATTTAAGCTACAATTCAAACATATTTAACATGCAATTATGTTGTGCATCAAGTAAACTAATTTATATAGTAATACAAAATCCTTCAACAGTCACACCATAACAGGCAAATCACTTGCATTTCTCTAAAGCGTTGTTGCTAAATTTTAACAAATACCTACGTAGAGTGAGATTGCATGAGACATCTATAAAAATCTTTAAAAAAAACAAGAACATTCATTGAAATATACCTTAGTCTTCTTAATTGTCCAACCTATATACAACAAAATCTCCACCTACCTTACTAAAACACATTGAGCAATCTCAGAAACTCTTACAATCACCCTCCAGTAAAAAAATCAGAACTGCAATATTGAATGGAGACATATACCCAAACTCCAGCCCAAAAGGTATTCAACAAGTTCCCAACAGCACACAGCAAACAAACCAATCCTCAAACCACACTAACAGCTTACCTTTGACCAACATACCCTAAAATGGTTAAAGTATACTCCTCATCAACATGAATATCAGAAGCATAGTAAATAAAATACACGAGTTGCACACTACCCTCTCCCAGTACAACCCTGACACTGTAGCCTTAACAGAAACCTGTCTCAAAGCACACATAGAACAACAAGCTCCTACACCTGGCTACAGCATCTTAAGACAAGACAGAAAACAAAAGTGAGGTGGTGGTGTAGCTGTAATATATAAAAACACACTAAAACTGGAGCAATTATAAGTAACCCCTCCCCCCAGAACTAAATAATACCGAACTGCTAACCTCCCATCTAGAAATCAACCATAATAAACACATTGTCTTAATATCAGTATACATCCTACCCAGCAATAAGCCCCCCATAATTGAAAACCTACTATCCTGGGCATCCATCACATTTAGCCAAGAAACAATAATAGTAGGGTAACTCAATATCGATTGGCAAACTTGTTCCTCAGATAATCCGTCAAACTACTTAGACTTGCAAGGATTCACTCAGATGATAAACACACCAACTAGGGATGATAAACACAGCAGCAAGCAGTCTATTCTTGACCAGACCCTAACTAACAAACCCTCACTAATCAGGTTGTCTCCCAGACAGCCTAAGCAACCACCTGCTGGCCTACATCCTGAGACACAGTAATAATCCCACCAAAACTACACATTTAGAAACAAGTATGCAACAAAAGACATTCTATACATGCCTTCAAACTAATCTGAAATTGCAAATGGTCCCCTCTGAAATACCACCCGCTAGACTCAGCTGTCCAACACTTCAACAGCAAATTTCTTGGAATCCTCAACAGCTTGTACCCCATCAGGAATATTAGAACTAAAGCTAATTATTGTCCATGGCTCTCTAAAGAAACCAAACAATTTCTGAAACAGAGATACACCCTGGTCCCAATATCAGTTTAACAAAAATAAACCATCCTATAATAATTATTGTCACATTAGAAATAAATCCAAGAAACAAATTAAGAATGACAAAAAACTCTACTACACCAGAACCCAACAATTACATCATAACAATAAAAAAAAATTCTGGGGCTCCATTAAAACAACACTTACAGCCAAGACAAACCACAACTCCAACCCCTAATATCTCAAATTCAAAAGAAACTATACCTACCCAATTCAACTCTTTCTTCACAAATTCTATCCTCTCACTATTAAAAGTGAAGGATAATACTGCTCGTCACCCCACTTGTTACAAATGTTATCAACACTACTGTTTTTCCAACTTGACCAGACAGACAAGATAAAATGTTAACTAAACTAAAACCTACATCACTCGTAGCTGATCAGCTACCAAATGAATACCTCAGATTGGCAGCTGATGTCATCTGCTACCCTATACCAATATTGCTCAATAGATCCATCACTAAACAATGCATCCAAAAGATCTGGAACATTTCATATGTAATCCCTCTGTACAAAGGTAGGTCATCACTAGAACTCTCTAATTTTAGGCCAATTTTCATTCTATCACCACATTCAAAAATGTTGGAAAAATTTATCCATACTCAACTACTCAACCATCTACTAAAAAAAATCTGCAGTCTAATTCTGAACATGGCTTCCATCCCAAACATACCACCACAAATGCACTCAACCTTCACCAACAGCATAAACCAACTCAAAAATGAAGGAAAACATGTCTCCTCTTTCTAGATATGTCTAAAGCATTTGACACAGTAGCCCACCAAAAGCTCTTATGTAGCTTGCCTCCTTCAACTTTTCAGGAAGCCCTCTCCTGGTTCCACAGCTATCCTTCTGATCACCAAGAAGCTGTAAAATGGCAAAAATATATCTCTTCTCTGCTATCAGTAACTGTTGGTGCCCCCAAAGGATCAGTACTAGGCCTCCTTCTTTTCTCTATCTTTACAAACAAACTTCACACTGCCTCCAGCCTTGCCACCCTCATCCAATATGCAGATGACTCCGGTGTCATCTGTTCAGCACCCTCCTTCGCAGAGTTCCAAGAAATTACCAAAAAATCCTTTTCTGCCATTAAAGCATGCCTACACAACTTCCAACACATTCTAACCCCAACAAAACCAAATACTCTTCCAGAACAGCAGCAATAAAGCTAATATCCATAGTGAGCACATTAGAATCATCTCTTCTAACACAGTAATTGAACTAATCACGGAAACAAAGCTATTAGGTGTCACCATTGATAGCAGTCTGAAATTTGACAAACATTTGGCACATGTTATTAAAGAAACTCACATCGAATTAGTTCACTGTATAGAATCAAACCTTACCTTACCAACTCCTCCAGACAAGCAATCACCAGGACACACCTTCTATCCACCTTACTATATACCAACCCAATATTCACATACCTTAGAAAAGCAGACCTAAATGAGCTATAGACTTGATACCACAAAAGTACCAAATTTGCAGCTAACCTTCACAACAGAACCCATCACTGTGTTGCTCTCCAACAACTAAAATGGCTAGAGCTAATTAACCTCTTATCCTTCAACCAACTTACAGTAACCCATTCTCTATAGAAGATACTAAAATAAGAAACCTAATAAAGGTTGAGGAATGAATGTGACTGTAAACTTAAGAAGAGACAGTAATGAGCAAGAGGGGTGGAAAAAATAGTAATGCGTCTCGGTGACATGCAGGCAGCCCTTCATGTAACAAACAGATATGGTGAAGTTTAATAGTCGCAACAGTTACTGAGTAGCAGTGTCTATATTAGCTGGGTTGTCGAAAAGCTTCAAGTTGCTTAGAACTAGTACTTGTGGTTTGTGTTCTTTGCCAGGGCTTTATAGCCTTACTCTTCTTAAGCGTCCATAATTATAATTAATTTGTAAAATGCAAGTTAATGGATGGCACTTTCACACCATGAGTTTGTACGGGTGACTTAAGCAGTTCTAGTGAAGTAAGATCAACATTCATTTTTTTAAAAAGAATACTGGTTAAGTTCAGATGTCATAATAAAACAGAAGTTCTTTATTTAACACTGGAGCTTTTTCATCCCTAGTCTGCCTACCTCACACTTTGGGATATTCACTGACAAGTAGATCTAATTCAGCAACTGAGGTTTCAGAGTATGTCTACTGGGTCCATCCGGAGAGAGAAAATGTGAAAATTTGGAAGGGGAGTGGAGGGAAGTGTTGTCAAAGTTGATGGACTATGGCTAATAAACACCCAGCATTATGGTAAGTAAATAACTTCTGCATTTTATATTAACCCATCCAGCCACTTAAAATTGAGGGAAGAGATTCTACAGCTACCTGCTTCCCTGGGTGGAATCATGACAGGATGCCCTTGAGAATGGTGATCCCAACGGAGGACCTGCATCTGGAGGTAATGTCCAGATTATATTGTTTAGCAAAGGTGTAAAATGTATCTCAAGTTGTTGCTGTGCAAATATCAACTGAAAATAATCTTTTTTTTTTGTTAAGAACATTTTTATTAGATTTTTACAAATTAATAATCATTGACATTAAATGAAAAATAGTAATTCAACAATACAAAAGACAAGAACCATACAACTAAAGTAGTTACAAAGGTGTTCACTAGTTAAAAAATTACACAAATATTTTAAGCATATAAAATTATTCTTGAAGATTCAGTAACTGTTTGTCTAACAAGTCTTTTAGCATAGACCTCAGGTTATAAGATGAAGTTATTTTGATGGCTCTAGATTTAATGGTCAACAGTTCCAGGTGTACTGAAGAACTCTTGACGAAGGATATAGAAGTTGCCATGAACCTAGTGAAATGAAACTTTGGCTTTGTCAGTAAAGCTAGTCTGCTTGGTAGACATAGATTATACAGTCTGCAGGTCCTCTGGACAAGGTTGCTTTGGAGACTTTTTGTCCGAGCTTAGATGGCACATAAGAAACAAGCAATCAACTGCTTTACTTCAGTGTAAACAGAAGCAAGTAGCCGCTGGCTGACAGAATGCACTCCTTTGTAGCTTTAGCTAGAAGCCAGTCATACAGATATGGGAACATGCAGATTCCCAGAGTTTCAGATTAGCTGCAGCTACCGCCATGCATTTGGTAAACACCTTGGAGGAGGGGAGCTGTAGAGCAACCAAAAAGCGAGGTTCAGAACGGATAGTGATTGGTTCCCAACCAGAAGAATAGATACTTTCTGGACTCATTGGTGTTTTTTGTGGTGATAAACATCCTGAAGGCCAATACAGCACATCCTGCTATTCTGAGAGCATGCTGAACACTGTGACCACCCAGAAATGTGTCTTCTTAATATACTGGTTTAGGTCACTAAGTCAAGAAAGAGCCATAGGTCCTTTGATTACTTTGGAATTAAAAATAATCTGGAACACACTCCAAATTCTCTATGGTCCTGGATGGTACTTTTTCCTAGAAGGTTTAGGAGCTTCCTCACCGCTGCCATTTTTGATGAGGTGGTACATCTGAACGGAGCAGTGATGACATTTTTGGAACTGATGAAAATGGAATGAGCTTCTGGATACTATGCTGTTCACCCAATTGTCACACATGGTGGCCATCCAGACACCTAGATGAATCTTCCCCTGAGTGCCTCTAGAGACTTTTATGTACGGGGGGGGGGGGGGTTGGGTGCAGTCTGCAGAAAACATTATAAATATTTCAGAGATTCGAGACTCGGTTCAATTCTTTTGATACACTGGCTCACATGAAAATGTTAGTTCATTGATTTCATATATACTTGATAGCATACCACAGAATATCTTGTAGGAGATGATAAAACAGTGTGGTAATCCCCAGGCCAGAGATGCATATTACTTACTCCCTGTGTTCAAAAATAAGCAGTGGTGTCTGCATTCTCTATCTTTCATCAGTTTATGTCCTAAGTGGGCACAGGATTCCATCAAGGATTTGTCTTGTCTTTAACTCCTATTTAGGATTTTTCAATGGACAAAACATCAAGCCAAGACTTGGGAATTAAATGGTGTAGGAAGGTGAAGGCTGCTTCCTTGTTAACTGCAAACAATGCAGTCCTTTGACCTTCAGTAATTGTGTTCTCTGGTGTGCAATGGAGTGCTAACTGCGAAAAGAGTGATGACATACAATAATCTCCAAACCAGAGACCATAGTTCAGAGATCCCTGTTCTCTGGTGAAGAACAGCGGATTATTCTTGGCAGATGAATATAGCCACATAAAGTTTAGGAGTTCATGTATCTTTGAATCGGTTATTTCAATGAAACTCACAAGGATTTTTCACTTTTTTCTGTACTGGGTTTCACAGAAATCTGGCTAAATGAGTTCATTCCAGACTCTACATTATATCTGCTTGGTTTTCAATTTTACAGAGCAGACAGAGTACTGCAGACGTCAGGGAAAAGTAAGGGAAGCGGAATCTGCTTTTACATCAATGAAGGTTGGTGTACCAATGTTGCAGTCTTAAGTAAAACTTGCTGCCCTGACTTAGAAATGTTTTTAATTGTAGACTTTTTTATTCACCTCGGGAGTTCTCTTTATTTATTCTGGTTAGTGTTTACATTCCACCTCATGCCTGTGTGAGTGCTTCACTATAAAAACTGTCTGATCAGATAATGTGCACGGAGCAAAATTATCCTAACTCCCTTCTGATTATTCTAGGGGATTTTAATACGGCAAATCTCACCCATGAACTTCCTAAATTTACACAGCACATAATAGGTTCATAGATTAGTACCAGGCTAACTGCCCACGTGGCCTATTATAAGCCTAGCCAATTACCCCATGTCAGAATCAAACCCTACACCTTGTGTCTATAAAGTAACACTTTAACCATTATGACAACCTCCCACCATAAAGTATCCTACCACAGACAGGAAGACATTGGTTCATTCTTATAAAGTTTTAAAACACTTATCGTGCTGTCCCCCCATAAATCTTTGGGCTTTTCTGACCACTGTTTGATTAATTTGCTTCTTACCTATAAGGACAAGTTAAAACTTGTGATCAGTACTTCAAGAAGGTGGACTAGTGAGACAAAGCTGACGCTGCAAGCCTGCTTTGAATGTACAGACTGGAATGTCATTGAAGATTCTGCTGCTAACTTTCATGAACTAGCAGACGCAGTAACATCTCATGTTAGCTTCTGTGAAGATATGGGTGTCTCCACTAAGATCTGGTTAAAATTTAACAGAAGCAAACTCTGGTTTACTGCTAAACTTAAGCAGCTTCATCAAGCCAAGGAGGATGCCTACAGAAGCAGAGCTAGAACACTTTTTAGACAGGCAAGGAACACACAGACAAAAGAAATCAAAGTGGCTAAAAAGAACTACACTGCAAAGCTGCAAAAACAGTTTTTAGCCAATGATCCTCCATCAGTGTGGAGAGGTCTACAAACATTATAAACTACAGGAAACCACCCCCCTACACTGCAGCTAATTACCAGGTGACTGATGACTTGAATGCTTTTTACTGCAAGTTTGATAAGCCTTAGGCTATAAATGACACTATTGCCAGCTCTCCCAGTGTATTCTGTCTACCACACATTCTCACATTCAACTGGCATTAATTATTTCTGAAGAGGATGCATGTTGCTTTTTTTAAAGGCAGCACATTAAAAAAGCAGCAGGTCCAGATGGGGTTTCACCCTCTTATTTAAAAAATCTGTGCTGATCAACTGGCTTCTACTTTTTACTAAGATTTTTAATCAATCATTAGAGCTATGTAAAGTTCCTTAAGCTTCAAACAAGCCACAATCATTCCAGTCCCTAAAAAATCCAGTATAACAGGACTGAATGACTACAAGCCTGTTGCTTTAACATCAGTGGTCATGAAGACTTTTGACAGGCTGGTCTTAGCTCACTTGAAGGATATTACAGCTCCCTTGTTGGAACCCCTTAAATTTGCTTATCAACAGACCCAGTCAGTGGATGATACCGTCAATATGGGTCACTCTGCACTATACCTTGCGACATCTTGACAACCCAGGGACTTATGCAAGGATTTGTTGCTGACTTCAGCTCTGCATTTAATACAATAATTCTGAAACTTCTTCACTTGAAACTCTACAAGTTTTCCGTTCCTGCCTCCACCTGTCAATGGATCACCAATTTTATGACCAACAGGAAACAGCAGGTGAAACTGGGGAAATTTACATCTAGCTATCACACGATCAGTACAGGTGCCCCCCAGGATGAGTGGTCTCCTTACTGCTATTCTCCCTCTACACTAATGACTGCATCTCTAAGGACCCTTCTGTCATACTTATTAAATACGTGGACGATACAACCATTATTGGACTCATCAAGAATGGTGTGTCTGCATAAAGCCAGGAGGTTGAGCAGCTTGCCCTTTGGTATAATCAGAATAATCTGGAGCTAAATACTTTTGTGGAGATGACAGTGGACTTTAGGAGTGGTACTACAATATTATCCACCCTCTTTATATTTAATACTGCTGTCTCAGTTGTGGAAACCTTAAGATTTTTGGGATCTGTAATCTCCTGGGACTTGAAGTGGGAGACCAATATAGGGTTCATCATAAAAAAGGCACAACAGCAAATGTACTTTCTGTAACAGCTGAGGAAGTTCAACCTCCCACAAGAACTGTTGATTCAGTTCTATACAGCAGTCATTGAGTCTCTTCTCAGCTCATCCATAACAGTGTGGTTTGGATTTGTGTCTAAACATGACAAAATAGGTTACATTGAATAGTCAGGTCTGACGAAAATATCATTGGTGCTAGTTTGCCCTCCTTACAGGACCTGTACTATTCCAGAGTCATGAAATGGGCAGGGAAAATCATCACTGACCCTTCACATCCAGGCCACCATATTTTTTAACTATTACCATCGGCCAGGCGTTATAGATTAATATGCACCAAAACAAGCAAATATACGAACATTTTTTTTTCCACAGGCCATCAAGTTTGTAAATGGTTAATTCAGCTCATTAGACTGGGTATTCTTTTTCCCAAGCTTTTAAGGGTTCTGCAATATTGTTTACTTCTTGTTAATCCTCGTTTCTCAGAGTTTATTTCAGTATTTCTTGCACTGAGTTGCACTTTGCACATTGTACGTATATGTACATTTACATTTTTTGTCTTGTTTTTAATAGTTGTATGTATGTAGTTTATATAATTCATACTTGGAGAGTCATTAAAACCAGAGTCAAATTCCTTGTATGTGCACATACTTGATCAATACATGTGACTGATTCTGATTGGGATCTTTTTCATGGGTAATGGCACATAAGATGAAGACATGGACCACTGGATACACACTAACTATTTTAGTGCAGTAAGAGCTGAGTTACAGGGTAATGGTCTCAATTTACTAGTCAGGCTATGACTTCATCCTCAGTTATGGTCACAAGCTTTGGGTAGTGATTGAAAGGTTGAAACTGTGGACACAAGAGGTAGAAATGAAGTTCAATCTCAGAGTTGGTAGGCTCCTTCACCTCTACAGAATAAGACGCTGAACAATTCAGTGGGATCTCTGCATAAATCTGCTGCTCTTATGGGAGGAGGTAACTGAGCTGTACTGGCACCCACTATGCACTCATGGAAGGTACACAAGACACAGCCTGCATTGGTAGAGACCCAGAATAGAACACAGGCATGGTAGAGAGATAATGCCTCTCAACTTAAATACTTAGGGATCCTCCACGACAAGCTGGGGGTGTTGCTGGGGATACAGAAGTGTTGACTGCCTGGTCAGTTTAGTACTACATCAACCATAAACCAAGACAAACAGAAGACAAAAAAGCAGAGTACAGGAACCACTGATGAATGTTATTAAGCGCTTTCGTCTCCGCAGTGAAGACTTCTTCAGAATGAATAAAATTATCCCCCAACAGGCTTTAAATACACCAACCATCAAAGTAATCAATCAATTAACCACATAATATGCCTCTTAAAGCAACCATACACTTAAAAACATATCCTAGATAATAACAATTTGATATGACAGCTCCCCTATTAAAAGTCAATAAATGTTATTAAAAAATACTAAATTAACCAGGCAAACTACTGCCTGTATTAATTTCACATTAAAAACTGTGCCTTTAGTCTAAGAATGGGCTAATAGACACTGCACTATAAAGACCGTGGAATTCACTTGCATTGGTCCTAATCTGCCATGTGAGCTCAGATAGCTCTAGGAAATCATTGAGTGGCCCACCCTTTTCCCTCAGTTTTATCTGGTCTATGATAGTGACTCTAAATCTACGGCCTTCATTAGCTATAAAATGCAATGCCAAAGCATTTTTTTCTATCTCCCCTTTGTATATCATAATTGTGTTGGTACACCCTGCTCCTAAGAGCATTTTTAGTTTTTCTGATGTAAAAACTCGGACACTGGGAACATACAGCAAGGTATACAACTGCTTTGCTGCCACTACAAAACTTGCCATTTAATGTATTTTTTCTTAATTGGGTATATTAATTTCCTTGCCTTCAATTATATACTGGCACTGCTTACATTAACCACATCTTGTCATACCTCCCTCCCCATTAAAGTGGTGTTTGCGTCTTTCCAACATATTCTTAATACAACAATCCATTTTGTAAACAATATTAGGGCAGGTTCCTACCAATTCAAGTTGTTCGGCGTTTGTGTGAAAAATATTCCAATTATGCTTAATAAAGTCGTTGATTTTATAAAAGTGATGGTTAAAGGTGAAAATACCTGATTTACTAAAATGTCCATTACCGTTCTGTTTCTCCTGATTTTGTGGACTACTGCCTCTACCAAGTATAGGGACAAAATGTCCACTAATCCTCTTTTGTATAACTCCATTAAGAATTTTGTCTACATACATCACCGGGTATCCTCTTTGTTTTAACATTTCCTTTACTACGCCCATTTGGTCTAAAAAAGTATGATGTTCAGACACCATTCTAGCCAGTCATACACCCTGCCCCTTAACTAATGATTTATTTCGGTGGAGGGGGTGATTTTTAGATGTGCATCAGAAGGATAATTACTTACAGGACATCATGTACATGGTTTGTGAATAAAGCAGTAAGCACACATCAATCTTCTGGACAAACTGTGGATGCAGTCTCAAGGCTCTATGTTTACCCTTCGAAAGAAAATCTAAAACGGTTACTCAACGAACACTAAGTACTGAATGTCCATTTTATCGAATGGACAAAACATCGTAAAGAAAATCAATGAACTGCAATAGTTGGACAACAACAAGGAAATACCCCACTGCACAACGTAAACTAAACAAAACCTTTCAGAAATGTGCCCTTTTCCCTACTGTAGTGTGATCTCGGAGTTGGTATCTATAGATAGGAGGGGGTGAGGTGGGTGCAGTCCCCCACCTTGGTGTAACCCACCAAGGTGGGGGGGTTGCACCCCCTACAACCCACAACTATACATTCAAACTCCAAGATCGCACTACAGTGGGGAAAAGGGCAAATTTATAAAAAGGTTTTGTTCAGTTTATATTATGCAGTGGGGTATTTCCTTGTTGTTGCCAACTACTGCAGTTTGATGATTTTCTTTATGATATGACTCTTTAATAAAATTAACGTTCAATGCCAAGTGTTCGTTGAATAGCACTTTGATGAACTTTTCATTTGATGGGTAAACAGACCCCAGTCTTAAGCCTAACTTACTTTACTCTTGAAAACTCCTTTTTTACAACAATTAAATGACACAACATCCAAACAAGACTCTAACATGGTCAAATGACCCTACATCGTACAGGGTAAGTTTAGATCCTAAATTGTACATACAGTTTTAATGTACATATACAATCTGATTCACAATGAAAAATGCCACAATATTTTAATATATGTACTTAAAGTGATTTTCTTCTGCATTTTGTAACTGTAAACATTGTACTGCTTATTTTCCTTTTGTAATGAAAAACTTCTATTATGTCACATTATATATGCATTTTGTTATGTTCGCCTTACTTATATCTATAATACCGGTGGAGTTCTTCTCCCTGGGGCTCTGCTAAAAATGAATCCTAGTTGGATTTTCCCAGTAAGCAAAGAAACACACACACACTTTGGTCATTACAGCATACCTCACTTATACAAGTAATGGCACCATGCACCTTGCCCAGTTCTTTTTTATTAGCTGAAGTGGTTAGGAGCTCCACATTATTTCTAGTATTTATCACTTTCTGAATTGTTTTTCTTTACAACTCTACTCAATATCTAACAGCAAGAATTTATATTCCCTGATGCATATTTTTTCAATGAAATTCTAAACAAAATGTGACTAACTGCTCTCACTGCCACTAGATTTTTCCTGAGGAATGCCACTGGAAGTATTTATTTTCTTTTAAAGAACAACACAATACACAGAGTTGTGAAATCTGTGCCAGACATTTTAATCATTTTGGCTCCCATCCCACTGTGATCATCTAACCATACACTTAAGAGTTTCATTCATTCATCCCTTATTATTCTTGTCATCAAAAGTGACCATGAAGTAAAGTCACAAGGTGGAGGCAGAAGCCATCACCCTATGTAAGGTTTGGAATTTTACAGCAATGAGTGTAAACTCAAACTATAAAACAATCCGCTAGTTGTATTCTAAACAGAATATATGTGCATAATTAGGGCATCAAAAACAGGATAATAAATGCCCTCTTTAAATATTCCGCTGGGTGTGAGGAAACTTTTGTGTAACAGAGCAGATTAATCCTGACTTGAGAGGTGGTGATTTTAACAATATTCTGGAATGTAGAGAACTGTATTGGCAAATAAGCTGAATGCCAGGATATATCATGGCATAAATGGGCATTTAAATATAAAATAAGTTAAAAAAGAAAAAGTTTAAACACTTTTGAATGTGTTTTTTTCTATACAAATATGTACTTCCAACTTGACAAGTTTAAATGTGATGTGGTTTTATTGTGATTGGCTGATTAATGAGAGTAGGTGTGGTTGGGATTATTTATAAGGCTCATTGGTGCACTGTGATGGTTTTCTGAAGAAGTTTGTGTATTAAAGACAAAAACACTAAAATTTGACAATATGTCTGTTGGAGTGTATTTTTTGTTCTATTGTTATTTACAGTTAGGAATTTTTTTGTATTCCTGAAAGCCCTTCCACTGTCCACCAGCAGGATTATGTAATGCCTGGCTACACTAAGCTCCCTGGAGATGTGTACTTTCACACACTCATGATGCATGACTGGAGTACACACATTGCTTGTCCAGGATACCCCCCAACCCCCTGTGCATTTTGGAGTGCAGTACAGTGTCAGAACTAAAAAAGACTCCCTTCTCCAACATGGGTGAAATGACCAAGGCCAGACACACTACATCCTCGAGTGGCTCTTCCCAATTCCATGCTGCAAAATGACCCTGTGTCATACAGAATATGTTCAGGATCTATGCCACAAAGTCAGCAATTTTGTGCTGGTTTTTATAAGACACCACTAGCAAGAAGAGCTAAGCATTTACTGGCTTTCTTAAAGAACAAAAGACTGAAAGCTATTTTAAACACATTTTTTACTTTAATTTTAACTTGTAATTTTAGTTATTTCTTAAATAGGGAATGAACCAAGAACAATCCTCTTCCCTAGGGTAACCCAGACCCATCTGGAGAAGTGACCTGCTCAGAGTCACAAAGCTGACAGATTCTAAAGAAATCAAATCCAGGACTAAACAACAAGCTCATTAGCAGCTCAGATTTAACCCTCACCATTAACCTGCCAGACATTATTTTTGTTTGTTTCTGGTTAATAACATATTTCTGTCTTCTTATTCTTGACATTTGTTTACTAGAAAGTCTTGACTGGATAATTTTATCTGTTTACAGCAGAGACTCAGGGAATAAAGTTTCACAAATTAAATAACAGAAAATAAATAAACATAGGTGAAAACTGGCATAATATTACAATAGACTATAAATATACAGATTAATGTAAATATTAATCCACTTTTGACAGGTAGAATGTACATACACCAACATTATTTATTTACTCACAATTGATTTCCAGGAAAGTCCGACTGAGTAGGAGCCCATTTTCAGTAGAGGCCCAGGGAGAAAAGCGTCAAAGTATTACAAAACATTTTAATAATTTTACAGTTTTTAAATAATTACACCAAATTAGACATAATATGAAAACATTGGTTACAAACAGATACAAGTAATATGAGAACAATTTAATATTTGGGGAAATCTTAGCCAGTTTATAGAGAAATTAAAGGTAAATTAACAACAGGAATTGCAACACAAAGTGAGAGAAAAGTAGAATTATGATCTATCTAGAGAGAAAGCCAAGGGAGATAAATTGATAGAAGGAAGTGAGTAAAGAAGGGAGAATAAGAAGGTCTCAGGTATGAATAGGTATCTGTTCACATTTTGGGATATATGTATCCTGGTGTTGAGCAAGAACATAGTGAGCTTTTGGTAAAGAAGTCTTTTAGGATGGTTTTGAAGGATGGGGGAGGGTACTGACCTGAAGGATACATGTACAGAGCTCTAGGCCTTAGCAACACGATACAAGTACAGACAACAACCAACAGATGTGATTGGTCTATGGACCGACAGGACTTTTTGGTCACTGGATCATAATGGCAATCTGGGAACATAGTTGTGTTGAATGTTATTTAGTGCTGGATTATGGATAATTTTATAGGTTCACAAGATCATATGAGATTACTAGGCTATTGGCCCCAGGGCCTTTAAAAGCCTAGCCATGTTATACCCTTGTTCCCTTATTGACCAAGTTGTATGGTCTACATATGCAGCACGAGTCTATGATCAGCACCGACTGCCCTTATCTAAGCGGGACACAGGAGACACCCCCAGGGTAAACTTATGGTCTCCCATACAGTTGCCTAAGTTACACTTAAAAAGGGTTATTGAGGACCTATGTTTTACACGAATTGGAAGTTTGTTCCAGAGGACTGGAAATCTCTGGAAGACACATTTGTCTCTCCAACATGTCCTGTTAATGTTGCAGACTAAGTTAAGATTCCTAGAGTGAGTGAATCTTATCCTATTTGACTTGCAGATGTGCAGCATTTCCATTAGGGCAGGGTCCGAGACTGCTCTGTAGGTCATGCACAAGTTGCCTTTCAGCTGCCTATAAGATATGGAGTACAGTGACAGGGCCTTCATTCTGTCCATGTAGGTCATGAGTTGAAGGCCCTGAATTTTCTTGGTGAAAAACTCCTGAGGTCTCTCCAGCTGCTGCAGGTGTCTGGTGAGATACATACAGGAGGGAGCATTGTACTCTATTAGTGGTCTGATGAGAGAAAAGTATAAGGGAGTTATACCATCCTTAGCTCTGGATGCGATGCCCTTACTTATGAAATGTGCAATGTAGAAGGTCTTCCTTACAATTGTGGACACATGGTGATCAAAGTTAAGGTTGCTATCAACCTGTGTTCCCAAATCTCTCACCACAGGATCTGAGCTAAGGGGGGGGGACTGTTAATATTGTAATTTGCAGGGACTTCCCCTTTGTAGAAAGGGATGATAAACTAAACACAAAAAAAATGTGTTAAGCCCGTGACTTTGGCACCATTCATTTGTCTGTGTAAGCCCTTTTTGTAGTATGTCAACATCGTGGGGGGACTCAATGACTGCACCCAGTTTGCAGTTATCGGCAAACTTGGTAAGCCACAGGCCATCTATTTTCTCTTGGACTTCTGAGAAATAGATTCAAAACAGTAGGGGGCCCAGCACAGATCCATGTGATACACCACTGTTAACCGGTCTGCTAGTAGAGGTGGAATCCCCAGCTTTGACTGTATGCATTCTGTCAATGGGCCAGTTGGCTACCCATGTAGTGACAAATGGGTTAACTCCCAGCTGGGTGAGTTTTTTCAATGATGCCTGAGCGGGGGATTGTGTCAAAACCCTTGGCTAAGTCAAACTAGGCTGTATGTACTGTTTTGCCTTCATCCAGGACTTTGGTGGCATTCTCAAAATCGTCCACCGGGTTTAATAAGCATGATCTCCCATTAACAAAGCCAAATTAGGTAGGGTCAAGAGTTTGAAGGTCAACTATGTCTTTGTTGATAAGGCCCATGATGATTCTCTCCCATGGTTTTACAGATAAGGGTGGTTAGGCTTATGGTTCTATAGTTCCTGGGGTTGGTTAATAGACCCCCTTTGTGCAAGGGAATTACTGTTGCTGTTTTCCACTCTGCTGAGATAAAGCCAGTACTTGGACTGTGGTTGAAGAGATTGCCAAGCTGTTCCACTGGGTCCGGTTTTAGACCATTTAGTAGGCAGTATGGGATGTTATCCAGTCCCATAGAGGCTGTGATTCTGGCCATGGAGAGTGGGGTTATGACCTACTCCTTGGAGGTACTAGGTAGAGGACTGGTGACAGGTAGGCTTTGGGGTATGTCTGGTGGGGCCAGGGGGGTGGTTTGTTCCAAATATGATTGCTAGCAAGTTGGTGAGTTGTAAGTATGAGTGGTACCATCCACTACTAGTTCAGAACAAAGCTGGGCCTTCCCTTTTAGATTTCTGACATAGCTAAATAATGGCTTGTCATTATCCTCAGCTAGGGATGGTAATTTAGCTTCATACTTGGCTTTACAGATCATTACAAGATACTTAATTTTCTTGTTCAAGCTGTGGAGGGTGTGCTTCCTCTGCTGAGTCAGTTCCCTCTTCTTCTTAGACATTACTTTCTTCCTCTTATTGTATAACCTATTTATGCTTGATGTCCACCAGGGTGGCTTGTTTATTGTGAGGACCTTGTTCTGATCTGTTCAGGTACGGCCAAGTCTATACATTTGTATGTGTTTATACAGGGCATCTGTGTACACCTCTGTATAGGAGTCATTATTGACAGTGGTAACAAGGGGGGTGAAACTATTTATGCCATTGCTTAGGAGACTATAATTTGCTTTGGAGAAATATTTCATCCTTTTTGCTCTTGGGGAGGGGGGGGGGGTCAAGTATGATCATTAATTTGAACGAGACTGATTTATGACCAGACTTTACCAGGGAGGGCAACACACTGGTAATAGTGCAGAGACCCCCTATGTTGGTGAGTACCAAGTCTAGGACATTTGAGAACCTTGTGGGGGTGCAGACCATCTGTTCCAGGGCATTTGAATTAATAAAGTCCAGGAACCTTAGGGTGAGTGTGTTTGTGCTCATATATGGCTCCCAATCAATGGAAGGATAGTTGAAATCACCCATGACCAAGGGGTTTGGCTGTACAGTGATCGACTCAAGTAGGTCTAGGTAGGGTTTATGGTGGGGGACCTACAGCTAACAATGATATGGAAGGGGGTTTTACCTACAATTAGTTGGAATTTGAGTAGCTCTAGGGAGTTGTACTGTTTGACCAGTCTTGAGGTGTCTTTAATGAAGATGGCTACACCTCCGCCTTTGATACTTTCACTCTCGTTTTGAGGTCTGAACGTGTGGAAGGCATTGTAGCCTTGCATGGCCAGTGTGCTCTCTGTGGCCTTGAACAATGTCTCTGTGACTGCACAGACATCTACATCTTCCAAGGTAAGGAGTGCTCCAGTGAGTGCAGTTTCTTATTTAGACTCCGAACATTAAGCAGCATAACCTTAGATTTTTTTTTTACTTTGGGACTTTTGTTGTTATGACATTGCCTAAAAATGGCACTATGGGGGAGGCAAGTACATTTGCCAGTAACCGAAAGCCAAGACGCGACAGGTGAAGACCATCTCTGGCAAAACAGCGTGGTCTGTCGACCCAGGCTGACAAATACCGGATCCCCCTGAACTGACATCAGAAGCTGAGCCAAATGTTGAAGTCAGTCATTTTTGATTATACTGAGACATCATCCTGGGTGAAGGTAGAATGCTGAATAGGAATAGGGACATACCTGCCTGGGACACGTAATACAAGAGCTCAGTCATGGCTCTCCTCATATAGTCTAGTGAGGTATGTCTCAAGTCATTCACTCCGACATGGACTATGACAGAGTCATAACTGTACTTGTTGATGAGAGACTTGAGTGCATGGGTGATCTGATGGATCCTGGAACCTGAGAAGCAGCTGACTGCGACCTTCTTGTCCAGACTGGTGAGGGGGACATCTGTGTGTCTCACTATGGAGTCCCTATGACCAAGACATTTGGTTTGAGATGTTTTGCCTTACAGGCTTATTGGCTGAGACACAGTTGTGTGTATTATTGTGTAGTGGATTCTGTTGGGTGTGCAGTAGGTTTGCGCTTGGGAGTTCTCTGATCTTTAGGTAGGCTTCTACTGAGTACCTCCACATATGTGGGTTTATGTGTTGTCAGTATTATGTGCAAGAGGTGGTGTGTGTGTGTGTGTATGTGTGTGTGTGTGTGTGTGTGTGTGTGTGTGTGTGTGTGTGTGTGTGAGTGTGTGTGCACAATAACGATATCTGTTTTCTTGTTATAGGAAAGAACTGATTCCAAATTTATAGCATAGACACATCTCTAACATGTTGTGTTTGTTTGTTTTAGGAGTAATTGGTTGTCAGCACACATGAGGCAATTGCTACATTGCCTCAGGATGCCCATGTCAATCTGGATGGCTGAAGAAATGGTGGGAAACTGTCCATTATGGCAGGTATATACTGTAGTAACTAGTGGGGTGCAGGCTAGATGGACCAGGTTTTGCTATAAGACTAACAAAAATGGCTATTCTATGGAGGGCTAGGGGTAGAAAACTGTGTCAATGCTTCACAATGCACAACTGAGTTGCTCACAAGGCAGCAGTGCACAACTGTGTTGTGCACAGTGAAGCAGGGGAACTAAGGAGGGTACCTTAGCAGATATCCAAGGAAAATTGTTTTTCCAGGTGGTTGCCTCTATGCACAATTATACACAGCTGTACTAAACCCTGTTGCATGATTTGCAGCTATATGCAAAGGTGAGGCTTAAATACAGGTGAAGTTAAATTACTTTAAAACAAAGTAACTAATGGGAAAGCCCAAGACTGAGCCTTATAACAGCAATCCCTGACTCAGATGGGTCCTAGGCTGCACACTTCTGCCACAAGGATGCAGGGGGCCTTCTTAAATGAAGATGGTTGCTTTTAGTGCTCAAGTGATACCAAACAGTCTAGATTCAGCACGTCTGAATCAAGCCTATGTTATAAAATGCAGAAGTTCTAGAAATTCTAGAAATTCAAAGTGCAGAAAATCAGTCACAACAGCAAAAAAAAAAAAAAAAAAAAAAAAAAAAAAGTTTAAATAAAAGTGCAATGTAGGCTTTAAAAATATTTATTTTTCAGCAGATTTGAATGGATGCCTTGGATTTCGTTCTGATTCACTCCAGATCTCTAGCTAAAGTCAAGAATCTCTGAGCAGTTCCTGTAAACTGAGCGCAAACCCACACAAACACTTTCAAAATAACAGACACAATAAACCTTCAACTAGCAATTCCCAGCTCAGAAAGGCAGAGACTACCTCTTCTCCCACGACAGTGTAGAAAGAAGCTGTGTAAATGTTTGTTGATGGGGTAGTTCTAACCAGTTTAGGCTCTTTAGTACTGTATACAGTGGCGGGTTCTGAAAGGGGTATTTGCTGTAAATTTACCAACTTAATCGGATTTTGATTTTTGCAATGCCTGAAAGTTAGAAGGGATAGCAGCATGGTCTATATTAGATAACCAAAAGTTATCTTTAGCGAACACTCACATGAGTGAAAATGCCGGTAATCAAACTTGGTATTGTGGGGGGGGGGCTGCACCCCCACACCCCCTGCTAACTATATATTCCAACTCTGAGATCGCACTACAGTGAGGAAAGGGCAAATATCCCACTCATCACTGTACCACGGTCACACAAACACCCTTTTGATTCTCTGCATTTTTGTTCATGTGAGCGTTTTCAGTTTTGTCTTTTCGTGCTTTTAATATAGACCCTAGCAGCACCATACAGAAGTGTGGGGAGGAGATAAGAGTGTCAAATGTAGCTTTAGTCGGATTGGTGAGAAAGGTTTTGGCTCTGTAAAGCACCCCTAGTTTTTGAGGAGTTTTTCTTATGCAATTTTGTATAACCAGGTTGAATTTAAGATCATCATTATCATCACTGATAATTTTCTATGGAAAGTGACCTCAACGGTTGTGAGAACTTAAATTTTTGTTTTTCATGGAACAGGGATTTAGATTATGTTTGAGGCATGAGTTGTGACTGGCAAAGCCATGTTTTAGTTGCTGTTAAAGCTTCCCGAGTATTTTTGAGGTGCGCCATGTTGTTAGATGTGCAGATGAGTGTGGAATCATCTGCATACTGCATTAGACAGGCCTGTTGTGTGGATATGTAGAGGGTGTTGGTGAGAATGTTAAAGAAGAGAGGACCAAGGATAGATCCTTATGGTACACCAGTGGTCACTGTGAGGTATAGAGAGAGGGTGGAATCCCATTTTACTGACTTATACCTATTGGACAGGTAGTTTTTGAACCATGGAAGGGTGGGCTGACAGAGACTTTATGAGAACATTTGAAGTAGAAGTTTGCTGTGACAAACTGTGTCCCAGGCTTTAGACACGTCTATTAATATGGAGGAGACGAGTTTGCCATTCGCTAGTTTAAGTAATAGTATCATTATAAGCTAGAAAACAAGACAACATGCAACTCAGACCTTCTCCTAGTAAGGAAATACCATCAATGTCAAACTCAAGAAAACATTAAAACAAGATAAATACAATATCATGTAGCACCAAAAAGTATTGACATGTTATAAGCGTTAAGAGCTTATTGCTCACTCAAAGCAAATGTCTGAGTGGAAAATTCAAACGGTGGATGAGGAGGAAGAGGGGAGAGTGAGAAAAGCATTTGTTATATGGGAGGCAAGAGAGAAAATTAGTAAGATTAAGAGTAGGGGAAATAAAAAGTGAGTGAGAAATAAACAAAAAGTGAGAGATAGAGAGAGAGAGAGAGTATGTAGGTTTTAGAGGAGAAGGATCTAAAATTTTAGCCGGAGAGCAGCAAGTTCAAAATACTGGCATTAGAGAGGAATGCTTTTAGTTGCAGTTTAAATAAATAAATGTTATGTATTATCCTGATCGATTCCAGACTTTTGCAACACAGTGTGAGTACAGACTTTGACCAAAAATTGTGTATGGCTTATAGCTGTCAAGTAGATTTTTGTCAGAAGATCAAAGATGACTACTTGGGAGGTAGTGGTGGAGAATTGTACTTATAGCTAGACAGGAAGCGAGATTAAATATAATTTTGTGTGTTAAGAGAAATTGTGTGTATAATTTAGTTATATATATTTATGCAATCGACTGTGAACCCATCTCAGGAGACAGGCAGCACTAACACTCTTAAAGACAGTGAGGGATGACATCAAAATCAGGGACAAATTGATGGCAGTCACATTACATTGAAAAGGTGGAGCAATCTTCATGATGTCAGGCTATGCGCAACAGCAGGGCCAAGATGACAAGGAGAACAGAGTATTTAGGCAGGAGTTGCAGGGCCTTCTTGATAAGGTGGGACAAAATGAGTTAGCTGGTCTTGATACTGGGCAACCTGAATGCTCATGCTGGGACAGTCAGAAGAGGATATTGGACTGCCTTACTCCACATCAGTGGAACCAAAATATTGAAAAAGAAGACATTCTATACTAAGAGACTGTAACATCATCAGCTACAACCATGGCCAGCATGCAACTCAGACGTTCTTCCAGTAATGAAAGAATCAGTGTCAAATCAAAGATTGCAAAGTGAAGTGGTGGGCCATGACAAACCACTGCTGTCCACAATCAGCTGTAACCAGTGGTCAGAGAAGATTCAAAGGTCAACAGTGACTAGGCTGAAGGTTTGGAAGCTGGCCCAAGTGAAAGTACAGGAGTTCAAGGAAATGGGAAGAAAGGGAACTAGTATATATATATATATATATATACATATATATATATATATATATATATATATATATATATATGGTTTACCATCACAATGCCGACGTGCACTTGCACGGCTATGAAGTATTCGAACATCAGATGTTCGAACACTTCATATTGCAGCAGGTGATGTGAGCGAACGTTGCCATTGCGAATGGACTGTGCATTCGCAATTCCAACGTTGGATCGCGGTACAGTGCGGTTAGGGAAATACATCCCTTTCCTCACTGTAGTGCGATCTCGGAATTGGAATATTAAGTTGGGGGGGGTCCCACGGGGGGGGGGTGCACAGCCCCCCTGCATAACTGTGTGTTTCGGTTAGGTAGATAGGTGGTTGTGGGAAGGTTGGGTTTGCTGTGTATTGCCGGAAATGTCGCGAGCGACATTTTCGACAATACACCCTTGTTTTCGAGGTTAGGTTGATTCGGAAATGTTCATTTCCAATGTAAAAATTCGAAAATAAAGACATGATTTGTTTTTATCTTCGAATTAATGATAGTAAACCTATATATATATATATATATATATATATATATATATACATATACATATATATATACGTACATATACACACACACACACACACATATATATATATATATATATATATATATATATATATATATATATAAACATAGACATACATAGAGTCGAGCCAGGTCTGGCAATAACATACATAAGGAAAGCGGTTTGTAGAATACAGAAGTCCATAGCATTACTGACAGTATATATATATATATATATATATATATATATATATATATATATAGATATAGATATATATCGATATATATATATATATATATATATATTTATACACATACACACACACACACACACACACACACACACACACACACACACACACAGTCGAGCCAGGTCTGGCAATAACATACATAAGGAAAGCAGTTTGTAGAAGACAGAAGTCCATAGGATCCATAGTCCATAGAATATAGAAAGAAATGGGAGACAAAAAAGATGGAACAAAAAACTAATACTATGTAGCTAACAAACAGAGTAAGAAAACAGTCACAACTGCAACAAACAGAGAAATAAAAGAGTCACAATGGCAAAGAGCAACACAAAGAATCACTACCAGCTTCTTGAAAGTGACTCTGCAAATGGCAGACAGACGCTCTCAGGTTGCAAAATAAGGATAAAAAACACACAAAACACAGTCAGTAGATAACATTCATTATGGACTCCAGCAGCAATCTGCTCACCTGTCCAGAGGACATAAAGGGCAGATGGAAGATTTATGCTCAGAAACCCCCACCATAGCAGTACAGCCACATGCAAAGCCTATGAAGAAAGAGGAACAGAAACTATTCAAAATTAAAGTCAGGGAAAGCAGCACGTTTAGATGAGGTCACAGCAGATAAGATCAAGATATTGGGCAGGTTAGGAGAGAAATGGCACCTGGGGGGCACTCATTACCGTATGAACATATAGACATAGCCAAAATAACTGCAGAATAAGCATTTCAGTGCTACTACATACAAAAATAAAGGAGACATTCTCAAATGATGACAGTACAGAGGTATCAGACTCTGGTCACCCTGCATGAAAGTGCAGGAGAGGGTTACTGATAACTATGCAGAGTAGGATAGAGGAAAATGGAGAGTGTGAATTCAGTACAGGAGGCAGTAGTACAACTGATATAATGTCTGCAGTGAGAAAGACAGTGGAAAAGGTGCTAGAGATGATGAAAGAGTCCAATTGGGCATTGCCAGGTATGAAGAAAGTATACAACAGTTTATAGGTTCATAGGTAGGTACTAGGCTATCGGCCCTGGGGCCTATACAAGCCCAGCCAAAAAGATACCCTGGCTTTTGCCACCCAAGAAAATTATTTTCCTGTGCCACTGTTCAGCAGAGCCACAGAGGTGATCCCTGGGATGAATTTCCTATTTCCCATCCAATCATCAAGATTTTTCTTGAAGAGTGCTAATGAGGAGCTTTGTTTGCTATAGATAGGTAGTTTATTCCAGAGTATGGGAAGTCTCTGGGACAGGAATCTATCCCTCTGACATGTTCTGTTTTTTGTGGTGACAAGGTTTAGGTCCCTAGAGTGTGTAGCTTGGAGGGATTGGGATTTCTTTAAGTGGAGCATGTCCAACAGCTCTGGGTTTGACATAGCTTTGTATGTTAGGCAGAGAACACCTCTGAGTTAGCGATATGCAACGGAGTAAAGCTGAAGTTTTTTGAGACGGTCTGCGGAGGGCATCTGTTTGAGGCTGGTAATCCTCTTTGTGAGGTATTTCTGTGGCCTTTCCAGTTGTTGTAGATGTCTTGTGAGGTACAAACAAAAAGGGGCGCTGTCCTCTATAATGGGTCTAATGAGTGATGAGTAGAGGGGAACAATGACCTCTTTTTTTCTGGATGAGAAACCTTTGTGATGACGTGTGCCAAGTAGAAGGATTTCCTGACTACTGTGGCGATGTGATTATCAAAGGAGAGACTACTGTCCACCTGTGTCCCAAGGTCTCTTATCACACGTTCAGTGTTAAGTATACTACCGCCTATGTTGTAGTTCATGGGTACAGAGTTTTTACCAAGAGGATAACAATGCACTTTTTGGCAATGGGCTTGAGGCCATGGCTTTGACACCAGGCATCTGTCTCAGTGAGGTCCTTTTGTAGGATGTCCACATCGTTAGGAGTTTCAATTATGGCTCCTAGTTTGCAGACATCTGCGAACTTCGTTAGCCAAAGACCTTCTGTGTTAGCCTGTACTTCAGAGAAGTAGATACTAAACAGGAGAGGACCCAGGACTGAACCCTGTGGTACTCCACTTGTCACTGGTCTGAAGTCGGATTTGGAGTCTGCTACTTTAACAGTGTGGGTTCTGTAAGTGAGCCAGTTTCCAGCCCATCTTGTGACATACGGATTTATGCCTAGTTTAGTATGTTTATCTATAATTCCAGAGTGGGGGATGGTGTCGAAAGCCTTGGCAAGATCTAGATAGGCTGTGTGAACTACCTTACCCTTGTTTACGGCTTTGGTGACTACTTCAAAGAAGTCTATCAGGTTTAGGAGACACGATCTGCCTTTTACAAACCCGAACAGGGTGGGGTCCAGACTTTGGAGATTACCAATGTCTTTGTTTATAAGTTCCATGATGATATGTTCCATGGCCTTGCAGACCTGGCTCGTCAGGCTAATGGGGTGGCAGTTCCCAGGGTCCGTGGTGACTCCCCCCTTGTGGAGTGGGATAACTATCGCTGTGCACCATTCAGCAGGCATAAAGCCTGAGGTGAGGCTATGATTGAACATGGTACTTAGGTGGGGTGCCAGTTCGTTATGTAGTTTGTGTAGAACTCAACCTGGGATGTTGCCTGGTCCCATGGATGCTGTGTTCTTGGCTTTGGAGAGTGTGTTTTTTACCTGTACAGCCATGATTACAGGAACTTTGCATTCTCCGGTATAGAGATGGGCTCTTTAGGGGGTGAGAGGGGGGTAAAGTTAGCACTGAACCTATCTGCCAGGATGTTGGCAATATCAGTTTGGCCTGTATATTTAGTGCCATTGTGCTGTAACTCAGAGCAGATTTGAGTGTTGCCATTGAGATTCTTGACATATCTATATAATGCTGTGTGGTTGTCTTTAGAACCAGTGACGATTTTGTTTTCGTAACTAGCTTTGGAGGATTTTATCAGGGATCGCAGCTTCTTACTGAGGCTGACCAGGGAGCTCCTCTACTCATGGGATTTTACTCTCTTTTGCAACAGTTTCTTCCTTCTGTTGTACAGTTTGTTTATGGCAGGGGACCACCAGATTGGCTTCCTTTTTTTTGGGGGATAGGGTCTTGGTTCTGTTTGGGATAGCACGATCCATGCACTCATGTAAGTACTTATAAAGTGCAATTGTGTAGGATTCAGTAGTCGTAACTGTATTGTCCATCTGCATGGGTGTCATGTAGTGCACCACTTCTGTCTTAAGAAGCATGAAGTTGGCTTTGGAGAAATTTTTTACCATGGTTTCCTTAATGGGGGATGGGGGCAGGATGTGGATATGTAGGGTAATTAGCTTATGGTCGGATCGGACCAATGATGAGTTAACTTCAGGTGTGGAACACCGGTCACTCGTGTTGGTAATGACTAGATCTAGGATATTGTTGCCTCTGGTGGGGGTGTGGATAAGTTGATCCAGGGCATTGGAGTTTATGAATTCCAGAAAGCATTGAGAGAAGGAGTTGGTACATGAGTAGTTTTCCCAGTTAATGGTGGGGTAGTGGAAATCGCCCATTATTAGGGTGTTTGGTTGAACCCTAACATTTTCCAGTACATCAAGAAAAGAGGAGTGGGAATCCTGGGGCATGGTGGGTGATCTGTAGCAAGCTACAATTCTGATTGCAGTTTTGCCCAGAGTTAGTTACACTTGGATAACCTCAGCTGCATTATGCTGAGCAACTAGCCTGAAGGTGTGGATATCCTTAATGAATATGGACACACCTCCTCCTTTGGTGTTCCAGTCCAGGTTACATGGCCGAAAAGTGTGGTACGAGTTACAGCCTGGTAGTGCAGAGGTGCTCTCTGGAGCCTTGAGCCAGGTCTCAGTCACTGAACAGATATCGATGTTCTCCATTTTAAGGAGTGCCTCGAGTGAGTGCATTTTGAGATTTAGACTTCTAGCATTGAGTAACATCACCCTCAGTTTTTGCTTGCCTGTTCCTGTTATGGTGGTGAATTTGTCATTTTAACCTTGCCTAAAAAGGCACTATAGGGGCGGCAAGAACCTTAGCCAGTATCTGGAATCCCAGGGGTGACAGGTGCATGCCATCTCTGGCAAAGCATCGTGGTCAGTCGACCATGTCATCCCAGGCAGACAGATACTGGATCCCTTTAGAATGGCACCAGAAGCTTAGGCAATTGTTGAAGTCAATCATTTTGTACTTGTACTGCGGCAGAATGCTACTCAGGGCTAGGGTCATACCTGCCTGGAAGAAAGTTAATTTGAACAGGCCTGTGATGATTCAGAGAGTAAAAAAATGAGTGTAATCTATGTACAAGGACGCAATAACACAAGAACAAACAATGTTTGGTCTCACAGAGGGGTACCCAGTTGGAATGGGTGTGAATCAGGTTTCAGCTCTGAGCACACTGCTGTTCATACTGGTGGACTACATTAATGAACAGGTCAGAGGGGAAAGATCAACAAACCTGCTGTATGCAGACAATGTGAAACAAAAGCAGACTCTGAACAGGGACTGCAGCAAATAAGAGGAAAATGGAATGGACAAATGAAGGCAGACTGAACTAAACTTAATACAAGCAAGACAGTGGTTATGACAGCAAGTGAACATCAGAAAAACCTACAAATTTAGATGGGGAAATAAATACTGAGACAGGAACAGTTAAACAGCTTCAAGTATCTGGGGGATGTGGCTGACAAGGGAAATTTTAATGAGCTTAAAGCTACAATCAGAAGTGCTACAGCCAGCTGGCACAAAATGTCAAGAATCGTGTGTGACAGAAGAATGCCAAAAAATATGAAAAGGAAGGTGTACAAAACAGTGGTGTGACCACTGCTTCTGTGTAGCATAAAGAAAAATGCAGAAACCCAATATGCGGTTAAGAAAAGCTACAGAAACTTAAGGTGATGGAGATGAGACGTCTACGATGAGTAGAATGATGCACACTGTGGGAAAGCCGAAGAAATGAGGCCTTTAGGGTTGAAGTCAAAGTAGCTGCAACTACAGAGAAAGTCAAGAAGAAAAATTACAGTGGTTTGGTTTAATCTTGTGCAGGAAAGCACATGATGATCTGGTAAACAGATTTAGTGGAGTGTCAAGAAGTGAAGAGGAGAGGAGGATATCCAGCCAAGAAATGGATGGAGGATGAGACAAAAGACCCATGACAGTCACGCATGATTGTTGAAGAAAAAGTAGCAGTGAATCCAGAGAGGTGGTGACAGTTGATGTGACATCCTGAATCCATGTAAAAATGTGAAAAAAGGGGGTGATGGTGATGAGGGGAACTGCTCTTAAGGCTCTGATCTCTTAATAGGTTCATAGGCTGGTACTAGGCTATCAGCCCTAGGGCCTATACAAGCTTAGCCATAATTCCCTAACTATTTCTTCCCACACTATTTACTTCCCTAGACCCCTGTCTAGCAGGGCGACTGATGTGATCCCCGGGGTGAATTTCCTTTCTCCCATCCAATCATCAAGGTTCCTTTTAAAGAGGGCCAAAGAGGCGCTCTGCTTGACATGTATGGGCAGTCTATTCCAGAGTCTGGGGAGTCTCTGGGTCAGGAACCTATCCCTCCAGCATGTTTTGATTATTGTGATGACAAGATTTAGATCACTGGAGCTTGTGGCTCTGAGGGATTGGGATTTCTTTACGTGTAGGATGTCCAACAGCTCTGCTTTTGACATGGCTTTGTATGTTAAGCAGAGATCGCCTCGGAGTAGACGATATGCGACAGAGTATAGCTGGAGTTTTTTAAGGCGGTCAGCATTGGGCATCTGCTTTAGGCCTGTGATTCTTTTAGTGAGGTATTTCTTCTGCCTTTCCAGTTGTTGCAGATGTCTTGAGAGGTACATACCAAATGGGGCATTGTATTCTATAATGGGTCTAATGAGGGATGAGTACAGTAGGACAATGACCCCCTTTTTTTCCTGGATGAAAAGCCCTTCGTGATGAGGTGTGCCACATAGACGGATTTCCTGACTGTGGGTGGCCTAATGGTTAAGGTTGGGAGGGTGGCCTAATGGTTAAGGTGTTTGCCTTACAAACACAAGATGCAAGGTTTGAATCTCACAAAGGGTAATTGGCTAGGCTTAAAATGCCTCGCAAGGGCAGTTAGCTTAGTACTAATCTATTCCTATTCCTATTGTGGTGATGTGGTTATTGAAGGTGAAACCACTGTCCACCTGTGTCCCTAAGTCACTTATCACACTTTCGGTGTTTAGTGTACTGCCACTTATGTGATAATTCACGGGTACATGTTTTTTCCCAAAGGTGATAACTATATATTTATTGGCATTGAGCTTCAGCCCATGGCTCTGGCACCAAGCATCTGTTTCTGTAAGGCCCTTTTGTAGAGTATCCACATCATTTGGGGATTCAATAACATCTCCCAGTTTGCAGTCATCTGTGAACTTTGTTAGCCAGAGTCCCTTAGTGTTGGCCTTTACTTCAGAGAAGTTGATGCCAAACAAGAGAGGTCCCAGGACTGAACCTTGAGGTATTCCACTTGTCACTTGTCTGGAGCTGGATTTAGAGTCAGCTTCTTTTACAATGTGGGTCTGTCAGTAAGCCAGTTGGCAACCCACCGAGTGACGTAGGGATTAATGCCCAGCTTAGTAAGTTTATCTATGATTCCAGAGTGTGGGATGGTGTCAAAGGCCTTGGTGAGGTCCAGATAGGCTGTGTGGACTGCCTTACCCTCGTCCACGGCTCTGGAGACTAATACGAAGAAGTCAATAAGGTTCAGGAGACAAGATCGGCCCTTCACGAACCCAAACTGGGAGGGGTCCAGTGTTTTAAGGTTGCCAATGTCTTTGTTTATAAGTTCCATGATAATACGTTCCATGGCCTTGCAGATCAGGCTCATCAGACTGATGGGGCAGTAGTTCCCGGGATCCAAGGTGGATCCCCCCTTGTGGAGTGGGATAACTGTAGCTGTGTGCCACTCAGTGGGCACGAAGCCTGAGGTGAGGGTATGATTAAACATGACACTTAAGTGAGGGTTCATTTTGTAGTTCATGTAGTACACAGCCCGGGATGTCATCTGGTCCCATGGATGCTGTATTCTTAGCTTTGGAGAGTGCGTTTTTTTACCTGTGAGGTCGCTATTACCGGAATTTGGCAATCTTCCAGTATTGAGATGGGCCATTTAGAGGGTGAAGTTGGCACTGAATCGATCTGCCAGGATATTGGCAATATCCTTGGGATCAGTATATTTAATGCCATTCTGTTGTAGCTCAGAGCAGATCTGAGCACTGCCATTTAGATTCTTGACATAGTTATAGAATGCCTTGTGGTTGTCTTTGGAATCTTTGGCAATTTTATTTTCGTAACTACTTTGGAGGATTTTATGAGGGATCTCAGTTTCTTACTGAGGCTGGTAAGGGAGATTTTTTGCATCCTGGGATTTTCCTCTTTTCTGCAACAGTTTTTTTCCTTTTGTTGTAAAGTTTGTTTATGGCAGGGGAACACCAGATTGGCTTCCTTTTTTGGAGGAGAGCATCTTGGTTCTATTTGGGATGGCACGATTCATGCATGAGTGGATGTGCTCGTGCAGTGCCTTAGTGTAGGACTCAGCAGATGAACTTTCAGTTCCCATCTGCATGGGTGTCATGAAGTTTGTAACTTCTGATTTGAGTAGCATGAAGTTGGCCTTGGATAAGTTTTTATGGAGGTTTCTTTACTAGGGGCTGGGGGTAGCATGTGGATGTTAAGGGTGATTAGCTTATGGTCTGACCTGACCAACAAGGGGGTGACCACAGGTGTGGAGCATTGATTTCCCATGTTGGTAATGACCAGGTCTAGGATATTGGCGCCCCTGGTGGGACTATGGGTTAGTTGATCCAGGGCATTGGAATTTATGAATTCCAAGAACCGCTGGGCGAAGGTGTTGGTGCACGAGTAGTTTTCCCATTTAATGGCAGAGTAGTTGAAATCACCCAGTATTAGGGTGTTTGGTTGTATATTAATATTTTCCAGTATGTTTAGAAAGATGTAGTGAGAATCTTGGGGCATGGTGGGGGATTTGTAGCAAGCTACAATTTGGATTGCCGTCTTACCTAGTGTTAGTTGCACCTGGAGAATTTCAGAGGCTTCGTGTTGGACAACTAACCTGGTGGTGTGAATATCCTTGGTGAATATGGATACTCCTCCACCTTTAGTGTTTCGATCCTGGTTTGGTAGCCGAAAAGTGTGGTAAGAGTTGTAGCCTGGTATTGCAATGAAATGCTTATGGTAGTCCAGGAAAAAGGTTTATTCCTTCCATCTTCACTTGTCCAATGTGTGAATATGAGCAAGTTAGTTATTTTGTATTTCAGGGATACCACTGAAAATGGTCCACTAGGTCCAGCAAGCTTACCAGGTTAACAAATGAATAAAATAAGATGAACCTGCTCAGCTCATGGACTTTTGAACTGCAAGCCTTAATGTCTAAGAGCCCTGTACTGCTTTTCACATGGACATGGTACTTTTAAGAAGGTCCCTTCCTCATACCTAAACTGGTTTCTGAATTGACCCTCACTCAGTTCATCCAGTTACCTGCATTCTCCTTTAAGCATGAAACCAAAGAAGAAAGAATTATGCATAGCATGGATGTCCATTAGCTCTCTCAGGTACAAAAACAGAAAACAAAAGACAGTTATTGGTTTTATATGAAAAGGAAGCAGAACATGCCATCCAGAGGCCAAACAGGCCATGTTCAGGTTGCTAGCTAACTGCATTATTTTTATGCAAAACATATAACAAAACTCTAGCTAGGGAAGAAGTGTTCACCCCACTAAATTGAAGCTACCACTGCAGCTTTTTTTTTTAAATGTATCCGCCCAGAATATGTATGGTATTGTAACCTGGTTATTGAATGGGTCTATATTATATACTCAAAGTTTCAAAACTTCGAACCACACATGAGCAAACTCATATGAGCGAAGTATGAAACATTGACTATATAATAAAATTAAAAGAAAAAAAAACTTACCTTACCACTCCGAGCAGAGGAACAAGCCTTCCTACACCCCCCATTTAAATATACCAACTCCGAGAACGCACTTCAGTGCAGAAAGGGAAAATTTCCCATTCTGCCCGTCAAAAGCCGTTGACTTTCACCTTCGACCTTTCCGATGTTCGATCATATGATGCCGACTATCTATGATTTGAACACCGGAATGGTCACTCATCTAATATAGAACCTATTTATTCATGTTTTCCAAACATTACAATTTTAATGTCCCCTTGTAGGAGTACAGGGCTGCTTTGGCTGTCCCATCAGGAATGCTTTCAATTACACACAAAATGTAGGAAACCCAAGGGTATATATGGTTTGTAAGACTGCCAAACAGCATATGATTTTCTGCAGCAATGATCCCTACAATGTACAAATGTGATGCTCTACCCCATCCACTGATGTGCTGATAATGGGTCTGGTAATCTTATCTCTTTAGCGAACATTTCGCCAAATGGTGTTACACCTACATAATTGTTATCTTTTGATGCTCCTGGACACCTTCTTGCTTTTTACTTTTGTATAGTGTTACTTGTTGTGTCTTTCTGCTTTTCCTGGTCAGGGGTCGCCGGAACCCCGATCAGCTAATGATTGGCAGTAGCTTTTTACGCGCCAAGTTGCCGGCCCTGACGCACCACCTTCAACGAAGGTAAGGTATGCCCATTTACACATGTCTCCCCACAGAAGGCGCTCTAGCTGAGAATCGAACAAGACAATGTCTTATTGTGAGGCGACAATGCTACCACAGCACCACCACCGCAGTTCAACAACAACAACATAGTGTTACTATATACTTAATGTTTTACCTTACAGATATCCTTGATAGGTTAAAAACACCTTATAGGAAAGACTGCCATCACAAAAACACTTACTGTTATAGCAGCTCTGTTAGGGTGTTCCAGAGAATGAAAAGGAACAAACTAATAATCTAATATTTCATTAGCAATTGAACATGAAAAGGATGCCTGGTAAATTCAGTTATACAGCAAGACTGCCTTCTACTGGATATGGGCTGAAAATGCATCTATGCGCCCTTCAACACAATCTGTTGATAAAGTATTTGGAACGAAGATGGGTATCATATATGGTCTTAATCCCAAACCGTACATAAACATGATCTTATTTGCATACCTACAGTTAACACAGTACCCTCTCTGTGCATATTCTGCAATTCTCAGCAAGAAAGAAGTCAGCTACCCATCAGGTACGCAAACAGAATGGATTGTGTTTTGAAGACTGTTGATTTGTACAGATCTGCACCTGCTACAGTCTCCCACAGATGTTTAGCTTAGGGACTTTTACAATAAAATACATAGGAATACATGTGGGCTACACAGTCTAGCCGTCTGCTGGAAACTAGACTGTGATTTAAAGTATATTCAGTTCGGTCAATTTGACAAATTATAGAGAAATAAAGTGTCACTTGCATATGCTATGTAAATAAATTCTGATACTATGCCAACTCAATACACAAACTCTGGATTATATTTTGCCATCTACAAAGGAAGTCCTAAACCCATCATTAATATTAACTGAATATTACATAATTTTGTAAACTGAAACACATTAAGGGAAATAACACTGCAAAATGACATCTTGAGAGTGGACCAATAAAATGAATATTACGAACCCTCCTTCAAAAATGATTGCCTTTTTACTACAAAATGTCACTGAAAAATACTTTTCTTGTGGGGGGGGGGTTCAGTCTGTTCCACATTTAGTAATAGCTCCCTTTTTGCAGACAGCAATATAAATGCAATCATTCTGGTAAGTCTATAAATTATTCCGCTCAAAGAAAATAATCTACTTGTAAAGATGTACAACTATACCACAAAGCACGACTAAAGCAGTGATACATCGAAAAAAAAAAAAAAAAATGACCAAACATATTCAAGTTGAACTATGTACAGTATAGCAAAGCAGACAGAGAAGCATTTCGCAACAAGACAGTCATCTGTTTTAAAACATTTTTTTTTTTTTTTTGCAGGGGAGAATTCTAACTGCATCCTACAACACCCATAAAGTACAGTTTTGTACCTACTATAAATGTAGATGTTTGAGTGTATACACTGCTGCAGTCATTACACTTGGGTTATCCTGCCATCAGGCGGTTCCCCAGTCGGCCTGAGTTCCAAAGTCTTGGTCTGACGTCGGCTGCTGTCGCCTCCTCCCTGACGTCAGTGCGACAGGGGTATATAAGATGCAGCCGACGCCATTTTCTTCAGTTTTTCTTGCCCCAGATGTCAGGTGCCTCTAAATAGGTAAGCAACTCCAATTGCTAATAAAACATACATAAGAAAAACAAACAACAACTTACAGCTACCAGAAAATACTCCCCATAGGTAGTAAAGGGTAGAAGACATAGGTACGTACCAGCCAGTAAGAGGGGAAGGAGGGAGGGTAACCTGGACTGCAGCAGTGTATACACTCGAACATCTACATTTATGGTAGGTACAAAACTGTACTATGTTCATCGTGTTACACTGCTGCGGTCATTACACTTGGGTAGAATCCCAAAGCTGAGGTAAGGTGGCTGGTTCTATAAGGCATTAGGGGTGGCTATAAGGCCCTGCAGCACTGCAGTGGCGAAGCCAGCTCTGGATTTAGAGTATAGAGGCAGATGGTAATGCTTGGTGAAGGTATGTACAGAACTCCAAGTTGCTGCTTCCAAAATATCCTTGGTAGGTACTCCCCTGAGGTAGGTAGTTGAAGTGGCTGTTGCCCTGGTGGAGTGAGATCTAATGCTGCTAGGTACAGATTTTCCATGGTATGTGTAGCAGAAACGTATGCAATGTCCTATCCATTTTGAAATAGTCTGTTTTGAAATGGCTTTTCCCTGTGCTCCTGCAGCATATGCTACCAATAATTGCTCAGATTTTCTGTAAGCTTTGGTTTTGTTCAAGTAGAAGCATAACTGCCTGTGAATGTCCAAAGAATGCAGTAGTCTCTCCCCTTTATTCTGTCATTTAGGATAAAAAGTTGGCAGGTGAATAGTTTGGTTTAGAGCCACACTGGATACCACCTTTGGCATAAACGTAGGGTTAGTTCTTAAAGACACCCTGTCCTGGTGGAAAATGAGGAAAGGTTCCACTGCATTTAGTGCATGTAGTTCTGAAACTCTTCGTGCTGATGTTATTGCCAGGAGCAGAGCAGTTTTCCAAGAGATGTATTTTAATTCTGCTGTGTTAGCTGGCTCAAAAGGAGGTAAAGTTAATTTTTCCAAAACAAAGTTGAGGTCCCAAGTTGGAGTAGGTGCTCTACAGGGCGGTCTTATGTTTTTAGCCCCTCTGAGGTACTGTTTTAACAGAGGATTAGAGAAAATTGGTGGATCCGTGTTGTAATGAGCAGAGATGGCAGAGGCGTGGATCTTGATGGATGAGAAGGAGATGCCTTTGTCCAGCATCTCAGTTAAGTATTGTAGTATCTGAGAAATGTTTGGGACAAGAGGGTCAAGGCTGTGAGCTTGGTTCCAGGGACAGAATCTCTTCCATTTATCTGAATAGGCTTTCCTGGTACTAGGCCTTCTGGCCTCCAGAATGACATCCATAACAGCCTTGGAGACTGGCACTGCTTGCTTGACTAAGGAATCTTCCATGCAGCTAGGTTTAAGGTCTTTAGCTGGCTGTGTAGTATTTGATTGTTGTGCTGAGTCAGCAGATGTGGGATTTGAGGCAAAATCCAAGGTGGTTCTTGTGCTAAGCTCCTTAAGATTGGGTACCAGTGCTGACATCATGACAAAATGACATCTTGAGAGTGGACCAATAAAATGAATATTACGAACCCTCCTTCAAAAATGATTGCCTTTTTACTACAAAATGTCACTGAAAAATACTTTTCTTGTGGGGGGGGGGTCATCTTTGATCATCATCAGGATCATCTTTGGCTCTTCTTGCCTGGCTTTTATGAGTACCTTTGGCAGGAGAGGTAGTAGTGGGAAAGCATATACTTGAAGGTTCTCCCAGCTGAATGAGAGGGCATCCACTTTCCATGCTTGTGGATGATAACTCCTTGTGCAGAATTTTTGTAGCTGGCAGTTTATTGGGGATGCAAACAGATCTATGTCCGGGCTCCACCATTTCTGTGTTATCATTCTGAATATTTGTGGATTCAATTCCCATTCGTGGGCATCCATGATGTTTCTGCTTAAGTCATCTGCCAGTGTGTTTTTCTCTCCTGGCAGGAATTGCGCTTGCAGATGAACTTGAAGGTTTATAGCTGTGTTCCACAAGGTCATGGCTTGTCTGCATAGGGGGCTGGAGTGAGTGCCTCCTTGCTTGTTTATGTACCACATAACTGTGATGTTGTCTGTCTTTAGCAGTAGTTGTCCTGGATGCAGCAGTTCCTTGAAAGCTATAAGGGCATTTTGTACAGCTAGCATCTAAAGTAGTGGATTGCAAATCCGACATCAGACCAGTGACAAGTGGAGTACCACAGGGTTCAGTCCTGGGTCCTCTCCTGTTTGGTATCTACTTCTCTGAAGTGCAGGCTAACACAGAAGGTCTTTGGCTAACAAAGTTTGCATATAACTGCAAACTAGAAGCCATAATCGAAACTCCTAACGATGTGGACAAACTACAAAAGGGCCTCACTGAGACAAATACCTGGTGTCAAAGCCATGGCCTGAAGCTCAATGCCAAAAAGTGTATTGTCATCCCCTTTGGTAAAAACTCTGTACCCATGAACTACCACACAGCTGGTAGTCTACTTAATGCCGAAAATGTGATAAGAGACCTTGGGACACAGGTGGACAGTAGTCTCTCCTTTGATAATCACATCGCCACAGTGGTCAGGAAATCCTTCTACGTGGCTCATCTCATCAGAAAAGGATTCTCATCCAGAAAAAAAGAGGTCATTGTTCCCCTCTACTCATCACTCATTAGACCCATTATAGAGTACAACGTCCCTTTTGGTATGTACCTCACAAGACATCTACAACAACTGGAAAGACCACAGAAATACCTCACAAAGAGGATTACTGGCCTCAAACAGATGCCCTATGCAGACCGTCTCAAAAAAACTACAGCTTTACTCCATCGCATATCGCCTACTCAGGGGCGATCTCTGCCTAACATACAAAGCTATGTCAAACCCAGAGCTGTTGGACATGCTCCACTTAAAGAAATTCCAATCCCTCCGAGCTACACGCTCTAGGGACCTTAACCTTGTCACTACAATAAACAGAACATGCTGGAGGGATAGATTCCTGTCCCAGAGACTTCCCATACTCTGGAACAGACTACCTATCTATGTCAAACAGAGCTCCTCATTAGCACTCTTCAAGAAAAATCTTGATTGGATGGGAAATTCAACCCGGGGATCACTTCTGTGGCTCTGCTCAACAGGGGCACAGGAAAATAATTTTCTTGGGTGGCGAAAGCCAGGGTACGTGTTTTTTGGCTAGGCTTGTATGAGCCCTAGGGCCGATAGCCTAGTACCTACATATGAACCTATGATTGATGTGAAGATGCCTTTGTTCTGCGGGCCACGTGCCCTGAATACATTTGCCTGCCATGTGTGCTCCCCAGGCATAATCCAATGCATCTGTTGTCAGTGTTTGCCTGGCTGTGGGTCGTGTAAAAGGCTGTCCCTTGTTGAGGTGACAAGCTTGAGCCCACCATTGAAACTCCTGTTGAAGGCAAGGGATAAGTGGTATAACTGTTTCCAAACTTTGACAGTGTTGAGACCATACATTCTTTAGGTACCATTGTAGTTTCCTCATATACAGTCTGGCATATGGAATTAGTAGTATGCAGGATGCCATGTAACCCAAGGCCTGCAGAATTTTTCTTGCAGGGAGTTGGGTCTTTGTTGCCATCAATTGAAAGTATTGAGTCAATTGTCCTTGCTTGTCTGGCGTGAGATAAGCCATCTGGGCCGTTGTGTTCAAGCTGGCACCCAGGAATATAATCTCTTGTGAGGGCACTAGTTTTGATTTCTTTTCATTTACTGTGTACCCCAGGCAACTTAATAACTTTTTTACAAACGACAGATGCTTTAGAAGAATGTCCTTGCTCTCTGCTTGAATCAGGCAGTCCAGGTACGGATAAATTTGAATTCCTTTCTGTCTGCAAAATGCAATTACTGGTGCCAGGCACTTTGTGAAGACCCTGGGCACAGTAGATAAGCCAAAGGGCAGTGCAGAGAATTGGTAGTGCATTGAACCAGCTATGAATCTGAGGTATCTTCTGCAGTTTTGTCTGATAGGGACATGCAGGTATGCCTTCTTGAGGTCCAAAGTTACGAGCCAAGCTTTCTTGCCCAGCATGGGAAGAAGCTGCTGTAGTGTCAACATTTTGAATTTCGGAACATCCAGGTAAGTGTTTAGAGATGAAAGATCCAGAATGGGCCTCCAGGTTTTGTCCTTTCTGGGTACCAGAAAGAGTCTTGAGTAAAATCCTTGTCCTTGCTCCGGTGATGGTACCTTTTGAATAGCTCTCATATCCATGAGTGCTGAAATTTGTTTTTGAGCCTCTGCCTATTGATTTGGTATTCCTTTTAACCTTGGCAGAGTGAAAGTGGAACCTGTAATCTTGAAATACAATGCTGAGAACCCATTTGTCTTTGGTGATCATTTGCCAATTGTGGTAGAAGAGTGCCAGTTTTCCTCCCAAGGGGGCTGCCAAGAGAGATTTGTTTGGCAGCTGTAGTGGGAAGTCATTGGAGCTGCTTTAATATATGGTTGGGGCCTGATTTCCCCTTCTTTCTGGTCTGATGCAACCCACTGTCGAGGCCTGTAAGGACCTTGTGTTTGACCTCTACCTCTTGGACGTCTGTATCTTCCTCTTTGAGGTCTGTCTGTAATTGGAAAGGACCAATTCTTAGTTAGCCAGTTTCTGCTAAATCTAGGAGGCTGAACCTGTAAGAAATCCTTCACCGTTTGCATAGATTTTGCCTTATCCTCCATTTTCTTTAATACCTCTTCTGCCTTAACTCCAAATAACACATCCTGCTGCAAAGGTGCATCCAATAGTTTTGCTTTAACATGATCTGGTAACGTATGTTCTTTTAACCAAGCATGTCTTCTAATGACAGAGCCTGTAACTGCTGCTCTGCAGGAGGCCTCTAGAGAATCAAAACCACATTGCAAAGTATGCTTTCCTACTTGTTCAGCTGCATGTAATAAATCCTGCATTTCTTTAAAATTAGGAGGATCTGATTCTGGAAGCATTTTTTGTTTTAACTGAGACAGTAAAAATTGCTGATATTTTAGCATGTGAAACTGGCAATTTAAGGCTCTCATTGCTAAAGTTGCAGACGTATATACTTTCTTTCCCCATCGGTCTAATGCTCTGGAATCTCTGTCAGAGGGAACTAGATTCTTGGCTGATGAGGCCTTAACTCCTTTGGGTCCCTGAGAAATAGTTTCAGGGTCAGCTACAGGGCTTTTATACAGAAATTTGTGTGAGTCAGGGACTCTGTAGTATCTGTCAGGTTTAACAGGTGTTGGAGGTAAGGAATCGGGGTTTAAGCTGGATTCAGTATACACATCATCCACAATATCTAACACTGGCGGAATAGCAAGGAGTCTGTGGTGAGGTAATAAAAGGAAGTCTCTGAGCCTTTTCTTGGATTCTGAGTAATCCTGGCCTTCCCAGTGAAAATGCTCCCAAATGGTATGTAGGGTTTCCCCAAAGGAGTAGTCCTCAGGCGGTGAGGCTGATGAAATTGATTCCTCAGCATCAGAATCCTCATAAGGGGGTAAAGAATATCCTAGGTCTGAGGATGAATCAGAAGAGATGGACACCTGGTCGGATGAGTCATAGTCTGCATCCTGTCTAGGCCTATTATCAGGAGGGGGATGGGACCCCCTGATCAGAGTGATTAGGTCTTCAGCCATTTTGAGTATTTGATTTGTTTCTTACGCATGGAGGCCTGTCCTGAGGAATGCTGTATTTGTTTCTTTGATTTTAAAGGAGGCTTAGACTTAGCTGAGGGTTTAATGCTTAACTGAGTAGGTCTGAAAACACCCTTTGAAGCTGTGGGTTGCTCAGCTACTCCGGATCCCTCTGAAAGGTTAGTCTCGGTAGGCTGAATAACTTGTGCGTTCGAAGGCCCAGCCATCTCCATGTGGGAGTCAGAGGCGGCCTGTGGTTCTACAGAAGCGGTCGTCAGGGGCTGCGAAGGCGCCTCGCTGAAAACTGGAGAACCGGCGACTGGCCTAGAAGAGGCTTCGTCATAAGTTTTGGGCCTCAGATGCCTATCCTTGTCTTTGCGCTTTTTGTGTATTCAGGTCGTCGGAAGTTCAGACGGCATAGTATAATTGAATTTTCTACCAAAATAATGTCGGGCAAAATCAAACCGACATTTAATAGTGTGCTTGTTAAACCTAGCACAAAACCGACAACCAGTGACGTTGTGGTTTGGGCCTAGGCATGGGATACAATAGGAATGGAAATCCTTATGAGGTATTTGCTTCCCACAACAAATACAGTTATTAACTTTTACTGACATCGGTCTGAGGCAAGAAAAACTTTCCCCAACAGAGTACTTAGCTTTGTAGAAGACTTCGGCTCTGGATTCAGAATGAAAATCTCAGGAGACGGCCAACCGGCACTTGCGAACTGCTTTTGCTTTGGGCACCACGCGGCAAGAAAGATTGAAGAAAATGGCGTCGGCTGCATCTTATATACCCCTGTCGCACTGACGTCAGGGAGGAGGCGACAGCCACTGACGCCGGACCAAGACTTTGGAATTCAGGCCGACTGGGGAACCGCCTGACGGCAGGATAACTCAAGTGTAATGACTGCAGCAGTGTAACAAGATAAACATCTGCACACACACTACAAGATCACACAATAGAGGGGAAAGAACATATTGTTCAATACCCAGTAATATGCATTCAGGCTGATTTCAAGATCTCCAGTTCATCCATCCTTCCATTCAACTAAAATGCATTACTTGTAACTTATTTGAATTAAAAAGATGTCTGAACTGAATGGATATCCACAAATTTACTTCAGGGTTGATTGGCATGTCCTCCTGGAGAAAGGTTTGTCCTGAGGGAGAGTACTAGCAAGGCATAAATAGTCATTAAGACTCAGTGGACTTGGAATATCCAAGAACTACAAATTTATAAATTGTTTTGTAGCCGTATTACATATATATACATCTACACACAAATATAAAGGGTACACTTAATTGGATCTAAACTCCATAAAGTCATTATATAAAATATTTTCAAACTAATGTTGAACTAAATCTCAAATGTTGATAATATCGACTTTTTCCTCCTGGTACAACAAATGCATTCAAGAAGCAGAATGTACACAAATTCCCAAGCATCCTGGGTCCACTTTTTCAAGCCACAAAGATTTTCACTTGATAAAGCACCACCTTCAGTTTGTATTTCTTTACATTGGTTTGTCAGCTGTTCTAAGGGTATTTACAAAGTGGCTGGCACCAGCTGTAACAGTCTTCAGGCTGATGGATATCCACAGCTACACTTCATGAATGACTGTCTGACCCATGCCCAGTCATAGGAGAAGTCTGAGCCATTTGTAGATTGCCATTCCAATCCTGAATTCCTTGAGCCTGATCTGATGATCAGAGAGAAGAAAGAGTTGTGTGCTTCCAAAAATAAATTCACTTTCTTGGAACCATGTGGATTCCATAACAGAAAAATACTTCACACATTATACAACACAGAGTGACCCTGCTCCACTAAGTGAAGGTTCATTCTTTGTAGAAGGCCAGGCAATTTCAGTGTCCTGGGTCATATATCTACAAGCATACGGATGATTCAGAAGGCAAACACACTCAAAACATTTCAGCATTACTTCAGAATTACATGGTGCAAGTGAGAGGACTGTCCCTAGTGCAGGCTTCTCCTCCTCCCTTCCCTTTATCAGGGAACTCTAGTGGAGGGGTTGCCTCAGAATGAGAATGGGTGTAGTGGTAGGTTTGTCTTCCAGCAAAAAAATATTTTTCTTTTTCCATGGTCTGATGGCATAAAATAGACTTACTGGGGAGATGTGTGTCAAATCTTAGGTTTTGGTCAAGTATTAAACCAAGAAGTTTAGCTTGTGACACTGGGGAGATTTGGGTGTTATTGGCAGAACTGATAAAGAAAAGAGCAGAAGAATCAATAATTTTGGTAGGGTGGAAATTTATTATGCTTTTGAAAATCACAGAGGGCAGTGTGATGTACGAGAAAAACAAAAGGCAACATAAAAAGTCAACTGACTTTCTGTCTACTAAAGAGAATTTGTTTCATTTTCCAGCATCTCAGGTTACACTACAAGGTCAACAAAAGGCTACTCATGTATTTATCACTCTTTCACAAATTGCATTTACTGAACAAATACACTGACAGACTGTCTAAATATTGTGTTGAAATTAGTATAACTGATATTTTACTCATGTTTTCCTGTTAAAGAAAATGTTCTATATGCATACACATTATATCTAATACAGATGTATATGTATGTCTGTAGATTATATATATATATATATATATATATATATACACACACACATATAAATGTATATGTATACAAACACACACGTGTAAAAAAACACACTCTCCAAAGACAGGAACACAGCATCCATGGAACCTGACAACATCCCAGGCTGCGTTCTGCATGAACTACAGAATGAACTGGCACCCCACCTAAGTACCATATTCAGTCACAGCCTCACCTCTGGCTTTGTGCCCACTGAATGGCGCACAGCAACGGTCATCCCACTCCACAACGGAGGAGCCACCACAGAGCCAGGGAACTACCGCCCCATTAGCCTGACGAGCCTGGTCTGCAAGGCTATGGAACGTATCATTGTGGAACTTGCAAACAATGACATCGGTAATCTCCAAACTCTGGACCCTACCCAGTTCGGGTTTGTAAAAGGCAGATCATGTCTCCTAAAACTGACAGACTTCTTTGAAGCGGTCACCAAAGCCGTAGATGAGTAAGGTGGTTCACACAGTCTATCTAGTTCTCGCCAAGGCTTTCAACACCATCCCCCACTATGGAATTATAGATAAACTCACTAAACTAGGTATGTCATAAGATGGGTTGCCAACTGGCTCACTAACAGAACCCACACTGTGAAAGTAGCAGACTCTAAATCCAACTTCAGACCAGTGACAAGTGGAGTACCACAAGTGGACAGTAGTCTCTCCTTTGATAATCACATTGCCACAGTAGTCAGGAAATCCTTCTAGGTGGCACACCTCATCACAAAAGGTTTCTCATCCAGGAAAAAAAAAGAGGTCATTATTCCACTCTACTCATAAGACCCATTATAGAGTACAACGTCCCTTTTGGTATGTACCTCACAAGACATCTACAACAACTGCAAAGGCCACAGAAATACCTTACAAAGAGGATTACCGGCCTCAAACAGATGCCCTATGTAGACTGTCTCAAAAAAATCCAGCTTTACTCTGTCGCATATCGCCTACTCAGAGGTGATCTCTGCCTAACATACAAAGCTATGTCAAACCCAGAGATGCTGGACATGCTCCACTTAAAGAAATCCCTCCGAGCTACATGCTCTAAGGACCTAAACCTTGTCACCACAATAATCAGAACATGCTGGAGGGATAGATTTCTATCCCAGAGACTTTCCATACACTGGAACAAACTACCTATCTATATCAAACAAAGCTATTCATTAGCACTCTTCAAGAAAACTCTTGATGATTGTATGGGAGATAGGAAATTCACCCCGGGGATCACTTCTGTGGCTCTGCTTGACAGGGGCACGGGAAAATAATTTTCTTGGGTGGCAAAAGCCAGGGTACCATTTGGCTAGACTTATATAGGCCCTAGGGCCAATAGCCTAGTACCTACCTATGAACACACACACACACACATATATATATTATGTGCGCACACTCATATACACACACACACACACACACGTATATATTACACACACACATATATATTATACACACATATATATAACACACACACACATGCACATATATATATATATATATATATATATATATATATATATATATATATATATATCACACACATATATATATATATATTACACACAAACACACATATATTACACACACAAAGACATTACACAAACGCACACACATATATTACACACACACACACATACATTACACACATATATATTACACACACACACACATACACACACATATATATTACACACGTACACACACACACATATATATATATATATATATATATATATATTACACATACACCCACACACATATATTACACATACACACATATATATATATTACACATACACACACACATATTACATACACACATTACACATATATTACACACACACGCATATTACACACACACACATATATATTACACACACACGCACATACATATATATTACACACACACATATATATATTAAGACACACACACGTATATTTGTGTGCACATATCTATACTGCGACCTTACCTTTGACCACCACTTGTCTACTGTAGTAAGAAAGGCTTTCAGTGTAGCACACTTGATTAGCAAAGGCATCACCTCTAAAGCAAAGGAGGTTATAACCCCTCTATTTCACTAATCAGGTCCATAATTGAGTATAATACCCCTTTCGGCATGTACAGTACAAAGCACCCTGCAGCAAATGGAGAGATCTCAGAGGTTTCTAACTAAGAAGATAAGGAATCCAGTATGTGTCTTACACAGACCAACTAAAGTCCCTGTCACTATACTCTGTATCATACAGATTTCTTAAGGGAGACTTATGCCTGGCTAACAGAGCCATCTCCAACCCAAGCCTAATGAATCTGTTGCACATCCATAAATCAAACAGGACTACAGCTACCCATTCCAGGGACCTGGCCTGCAACTTGAATAGGATGTGCTGGAGGGACAGATTTGTCTCCCAGTGACTGCCACATCTTAGGAATAGGCTGCCAATTCATGTGAAGCAGAGCAACTGTATGATACTGCTCAAAAGGAACCTAGACGTGTATATAGGGCACCATAAGTTCTTACCAGGGATAGCGCCCCCAACCTTCCTGGACACAGGCAGTCATTAATAAATACAATCCAGGGTACTGACTACAGTATCTATGGTATTACATTTAGATGAAATGACGTCCGGGTTGATAGCCTAGTAACCTCCTATGATCCTATATACCCATACATTATATTATATTATACACAGACATTACATATATCTGTGTGTGTATTTAATATATATATGTATGTACATGATTCACTCTATAATTTCGAAAAACTGAAACCCCGAATTTCAGTTTTTCAAAACCATAAAGTCAAATGGCCTAAATCCCGAAACTACACAATCACGAAACACAAAATCACAAACAGAAACACACCATATACCACAGAACACATACATCAACCAACCCAAACCACAACAAACAAAACACACACAAACACAAAACAAATAAACCTACACTACAGATAAGCAAGGGTGGAAACCCCCCTGCATACCCCCCTACTTATATATACCAACTCCAAGCCCACTTTTTCCTTTATTATTTGATATAAATATATTTTAATTAACTCGTACTTCTTTTTTCTACCTCAAGTATTATCACTGACTTGTTAAGTAAATACCACAAAAGTAGAAAATTAAACAGCAATGCACACTGGAAAACATACAATTTCCTTTATTAAGGGCAGTGATACTCTGTTGAAGAAAATTTACAGAGCTCTTAAAATCAACAATTTTCACCTAATTCTGTGAGAATGTGCGCACATATACAGTGAATACAATTGGTGCAGGTATAAAAAATAATGAAATTAAGAGAGGAGGAAATGAAGAGTTTTTAATATGTAAAGATGCTTAACCAACAACACTCATTCTTGTCATAACAAATAACACAGGATCTTGGGATCCAAACTCAAAAGGTATTTCACTAGGGTAATCCATAAGATGGCTGCCTTGTTGTAGTCTACCATTTGCACTGACACTGCCATGCTGTGCCTAACTGAACCTCACTGCACATATTTACTAGGGACTGCAAGCTGGACTGTGAATACGGTCTCAGAATTTAGAGTCATAGGTGTGATGACTCACCACTGGACCAGTAATCAAGGAGCCTCGATTCTCATCAGTGACATCAGTAGGGATGTACACTGAGAGGATGACAAGTTAAACACACAGTACTTCCAGATATAGCTCTCTAAATCAAGTGCAATTTCCATTAAGAGCACACAGAGACCGCCGCCAGTCTGGGGTTGGTTTCTCCCTCTTTCTCCAGATCCCCAATAAGACTCCCCACTGGCACAGCTATAGAGTTGAGATCTCAGCCGAGTGACCAAGCCAAGACCTCCAGCATCCTCTCTGTCCAGCCAGTGCTTTGTGTCCCTGCCCAAGTAGCTGACACAAGCACATTCTTTGTGGTTTGACTTACACACACATCTGGGAAAGGCTGGCACAGGTTTACAAACTATGCCCCCTTCCGCCCAGACTATAAGCTAGTTTCCACTGCCACCAGTCACCCTTAACAAAGGGTGCCCAACCTTACTGTGTAATATTACTGTTAATACAAATCGTAGTTTGACCAAGAGCAAGGCTGTTAGGAGTGGCTCACAGTGTCACCAAATAAATATGCAAGTACTCTCAGAACTTAAACAGCTCTACAAAGATCAACCACAATGAAAGGTTTAAATATATTTAATAGTAAATAATAAAAGAACAAGAACATTCTCAGTATATAATCACAGTGACATCAGTGTTCAAAATCACAGGAACTATTTAAAACAACATTGCAGGACAGTCTCATAATAATAAAAGAAAATATCTAAATTAAGTGTTGATATATTCCTGACTATATCGAAGAGAATTATACTGTTCCTTAGACTGACTTACTCAGAGCAAGGCAAATGTGTGGTGAATGGGTGTTCAGTCCAAGACAGAACCCAGAATGCTGTCTTGCTCTAACAGACCCCTCAAATTAATATCTCAGATATTACTGCTGGGATAGCATGTAGAATGACATCATTTCTTGTCATCTGGCTCCTAGTTCCCAGGCCCCAAAACAACCACTGATGACAGCTGGTAGCATTTAGTATCTACCTGTAAAAATACATAGACATGGGATTTTTCTCAGATCTAGGCAGATCCTAGAAGTCATAAAACAATGAAACACTTCCAAGACAATACAGAAAACTTCTCAGCACAGACATGACGTCTCCTTGCTGACATAAAATAATTTAATTTCAGTTATTTTTTCTAAAATTTACTAGACTGAGGTTAACATCCTGAATCCCAGTTTCCACTGTTAAAATACATACACTTAAGCAGTTACAATAGTGCATGTACACTTCTGTTCTATTCCAGTAGGGTATGCTGTGGTTACATTTCAAGCACTTTGCAAAGACCTTTTCCAACACACATCTGTAGAAACAAGTTTGATATATACATGACATACAGTTGTAATATTGTTGTAACACAAGCACCTTATGTGAATCATGCTGATAGTCACAAATGACATATATTTACAAAATTCCAGATAGCTGGGCTGGCAGTATCTCCTTTCATGACAATAGGATCATAAGAGGTTACTAGGCTAACAGCCTAGGGCATTTACAAGTCTAGCCATGCTCAACCCTATTTCCAAGAGTGTCTGTTTGAAGCAGACACCAATATCAGCACCAACTGCCCCTGTTCAAGAGGGACACAGGTGGAACCCCTAGGGTTTATTTACAGTTACCCATCCAATTGTCCAAATTATGCTTAAACAGGGTCAGTGAGGGGCTCTGCTTAACATGTATTGGAGGCCTGTTCCAAAGGTGAGGTAACATCTGGGAAACAATTCTGTCCCTCCAGCAGGTCCTGCTGATGTCATATACCAGTTTAAGGTCCTTACAATGAGGGACTTGTGTGCCATTAGACTTGCGAATGTACAGCATTTCCACTAAGGCAGGGTCCGAGATAACTTGATATACAAGGTACAGGTCACCTCTAAGAATTCTGTATGACACAAGAGTAAAGTGACAATGATTTCAGTCTGTCCACATATAGCAGGTGCTGAAGACCCTGACATTTCTTTCTAATGAACCTTTGTGGTCTGTCTAATTGCTGCAGGTGCTTGGAGAGGTACATACCAAAGGGGGTGTTGTACTCTATTATTGGCCTGGTGAGGGAGGAGTACAAGGTAGTTATAACCTCCATTTTTCTGGAGACAATTCCCTTACTTATGAGATGAGCAATGTAAAATGCCCTTCTTACCACTGTGGAGATGTGCTGGTCAAAGGCAAAGTTACTGTCAACTTGTGTGCCCAGGTCTCTCACCACTGACTGCATGCTTAGGGTGTTATTACTGATGTGGTAGTTTGTGGGCACATCACCCTTGCCAAATGGGATGATAAACTTAATGCAACAAAATGTATTAAGACCATGATTTTGGCAGCAATCACTGGTCAGCGCAAGTCCGTCCTGTAGGGTGTTGACATCATTTGGGGACTCAACGACTGCTCCCAGTTTGTAGTCATTGGCAAACTTTGCCAGCCACAGGCTTTTGGTTTTTGCCTGGACTTCGGAGAAGTAGATTCCGAACAGTAGGGGTCACAGAACCAATCCCCGTGGAACACCACTGGCTATGGGTCTGCTGGAAGAGTGGAGTCTCCTATTTTGACTGTACAGGTTCTATTTGTTTGCCAGTTTGCAACCCACCTGATAATATAAGGGTTGATACCCAAATGAATGAGTTTATCAATGATGCCTGACTGCAGAGCTATGTCAAAGGCCTTAGCTACGTCCAGGTAGGCCGTGCACACAGATTTACCCTCATCTAGGGTTTTGGTGACTGTCTCTAAGAAGTCCACTTAGCTTAACAGGCAAGATCTTCCCTTGACAAAGCCAAGCTGGGTGGGATCATGCGTTTGGAGATTTCCTATACCTTTGTTGATGAGATCCATGATGATTCACTCCATGGTCTTGCAGATAAGGCTGGACAAGCTAATCAGTCTATATTTCCTCTTCTAGTATACCTATGTTGAACAGCATTCTAATCCATTGTTATAGTACTGGGATATGTAGAAAATGGGATATCAGCTTACAAAATCTTCCTTGAGTAGATGTGGGAAACTCTTGAGATAAAAATGTCAATGTGGTATTGCTGGAATAAGACAAGATTTAGTAATGGAATGACAACATATGTACTTCATTAACTGGCTAAAAGGGCCTCATTCAAGACAAGATTATAAAGTTCTAGTGCTTATAAAGATTCCTAGCTCTATCAAAGGACTACTACCAATATAAATGTACATTTAATTGATTGAAACATTTATCATCTGCATGTTCTCCATGCCCCCCACCAAAAAAACACTGACCAACAACATATTAAAATTCTGATATAGTCCTGACCCTTAACCTTGTGGCTAAGGGACTACTTCGCACAGCTATTCAAAATATAAACAAACTGCAGAGAAGATACAGAATCTCCATGCTATCTAGCCAGTCAGTCCTTCAGTGCTGGGGAAGAAAAGGTTGCTGAGCTGTTCCTATGCTTGATGACATCAAATCTACATATAGTTGTTCCTGCTGTAAGAGTTAGATCCTAGAGATCCACTGCTATGGCAAGTCCCTCATTTAAGCTCTGTACAGCACCCCCAAACACACTCTGGCAATATGTACAGAAAGTGGTTTCAGAAGTCTGAAGATGGCAGCATGTTTGCTTATGAAGACCTGCTTCTAAACATTGTCGGTTTTCAATGTCAGCATGCCACTGCAGCTCTGGACATTAGCTTTGGAAATTTGCTTTTTCATGGAACAAGACAGGTGTCCTAGCACTTCTATGTTTATGCATTCTGTGGTAAGCTTGCTTGTAACATAGCACCCCAGTATTATGGCCACTTACATGCAATGTGGGAGGTGTGCTAGGCGATTATAGCATAGTATCTTGCAGAGTGCTATTTTGTATTCAGCTGCTGTGCTAATCTAATCTTTCCATCGGTGTCAGCTATTTTATACCTTGTCTGTTTTTGCACCTTTGGACAAACTGTTGTTTCTACTGGACGTTCAGACAGCCAGCTTGCTGTTAACTCAAATTCAGTTAATACTATTGCTCTTGGAGGTCAATGTCCTAACAATGGTGGCCTCGTTGACTTCTTTGCTGGTCTCAGTGTGCTGGTGCAGCTTTGGGGAATTATCAGACTGTAAGAACATGCTAGAAGTTCCTTCTATTACCATTACCTTTTTTTTATTCTTTTTGGCTGCTAAATAGCAGATCTGTAATGATGCAATGAATATTCAAGACTGGTCTGGATAAAGTTACTAATTTTGCAGAGTGGTAACTGCTAGTAACAACCAGCTAATCTGAAGCAGTTTTCCTGGATTTTTAGTTTTGGATTCTGCAGATTCTCCTTTGTTTTAATAATGAGAGGTGGTAGACCCTTGGCTTTCAAGACAAGTACAGCAGTACAAAACCAATATAAACTTAGGGCAAACTCTAAAAACAAACCTTCTTGGTGCACCCCAGTATTGTCCAAAAATAGAAAGGGCTATACCCAACAGGAAAAATAACTTCATCAGTCTCATCTAGCAACCCAGGCGACTAATCAAGTCAATCAAAGCCAACTTCGATGCAAAAATAGCCTTCAAGCCTAAGGCATAAGACATTGTCAGTTGCATATGCGAGGGCAACACTTGAGGTGCTGAACTAACAGTAAATCGAACTCCCTATACTGAAGCGGAGGACATAGCAAATTTGCTGGCCAATGAAATTGACACTAAATTTATAGGCTATCACCCCCAGTTACCTCCCAGGAAATACTTATCAATTCTGCCCCAACTATCACTAAAGAACATGCCCAAACTGCACTATACAAAGCTAAAACACTGCATCAATGGGTCCAGATAATATCTCAGAATGCCAACTAAATAGCTTGAAACATGACTTGTCAGGCGCACTAGAACTACAACTTCAGGAGAGGGTTTGCACCCTAGGGAATGGAGGACTGCAAAGGTCACCCCCTCTGTATAAAGGAGGGCCATCTACCAGACCCTTAAATCTGACTAGTCCTATTTGCAAGACCACAGAAAGAATTACCATGGACCTGATAATCAAAGACATAGGAAATCTTCAAGTAGTGGACCCATCCCAGGTTGGTTTCAACAAGAGCAGGTCATGCCCCCTACACCTGGTGGACTTCTTCGAGAAGATCACTAGATCCATGGACAAGCAAAAAATGGTGAATACTGCCTACCCAGCAAAGGCATACAACAATACCTCACTCTAGTATCACAAATGTAGGCATAAAACCCTGTGTCAACTAATGTCTAACCAAATGGGTCATGGATAGGGCACATGAAGTTAGAATGGAGTAATCCATTTCTATTAAGATGCCTATTACTAGTGGTGTCCCACAGAACTTGGTATTGGGACCTCTCATATTTGGAATATACTTCTTTAATGGTATTTCTCTAACCGGGCAGCCACTGTGGTGCAGTGGTTAGCATTGTCGTCTCACAGCAAGAGGTTCTCCGGTTCGATCCTCAGCTGGGATGCCTTCTGTGTGGAGTCTGCATGTCCACCCTGTGGTCACGTGGGTTTCCTCCAGGTGCTCCGGTTTCCTCCCACATCCCAAAGACATGCTATAGGTGGATTGGACACTCCAAATTGGCCCTAGTGTGTGTGTGTGTGTCTTCAGTGGAAGGTTGGACACAGAGCTAGCAACTCAACACCGTAAAACTTCACTGCCAATCATGAACGGACAGGTGATCCACTGTGGCAACCCCTAACCGGGAAAAGCCGAAAGAAGAATGGTCTTTCGCTAACCCCCAAAGGCATAGATATGCTCTAAGAGGGTCTGACACAAGCAAATAAGTTGTGCAAGAGCCATGGCCTAAAACACCAAGCAAAACAGATGCATAACTATACACTTTGGGAAAATGAGCACCCCTTCAAATTACAACATTGATAAGAGCTGACTCAGTGGTATAGGACTTGGGAACTCCGGCAGGCAGTAACCTGAAATTTGACCACCAGATGTCCATGGTGATCAGAAAATCCCTCTATGTGGCACAACTTATAAGTAAAGGCATGGCAACCAGATCCAGAGAGATATTAATCCCACTATACTCAACCCTCATTAGTAAGAGTACAATGCACCCTTCATAGGTAGGTACTAGGCTAACAGCCCAAGGGCCTACGTAAGCCTAGCCAGCAAGGTTCCATGGCTTATGCCACCCAAGAAAGTTATTCTCCTGTGCCACTGTCAAACAGAGACACAGAAGTGATCCCCAGGGTGTATTTGCCATTTCCCATCCAATCAAGATTTTTCTTGAAGAGTGCTAATGAAGAACTTTGCTTGACATAGATGGGTAGCTTGTTCCAGAGTATAGGAAGTCTCTGGGACAGGAATCTATCCCTCTAGCTTGTCCTGTTTATTGTGGTGACAAGGTTTAGGTCCCTAGAGTGTGTAGCTCAGAGGGATTGGGATTTCTTTAGGTGTAGCATGTCCAACAGCTTTGGATTTGACATAGCTTTATATGTTAGAGAGAGATCACCTCAGAGTAAGCGATATGCTACAGACTAAAGCTGGAGTTTGAGTGTGTACTATACCAGGCATATGCAACAGCTGGAGCAGTCACAGAGGTTCCTTACTACAAGAATACAGGGTGTAAATAATATAGCCTAAGTGGACTGCCTCAAAGTCCTGTCCCCGTACTCTGTCTCCTACAGACTACGGAGGCGTGATCAATGCCTAACCTACAAGGCATTCTCTGATGCAGCCCCTAAAGGGTCTGCTACAAATTTTGCAAAAAAAAAAAAAAAAACAGCACTCGATTGCATAATCTAAACCTAATCTGTGACAAAAAAAAAAAATGTTGGAGGGACAGGTATGCATCTCTGAGATTACCCCTTCTCTGGAACAGACTCTCTATTCATGTGAGGCCTGTTCAAACAGGATTTGGACCAATGGATAGGAAATCACAAATTCAACCCTGGCTTGTCACCTTTGTCCTTTATGGACAGGGCCAGCTTGTTCATAGGTGTGTACAAGACTAATGGCCCTCGAGCATTTACAAGCCTAGCCCATAGAAGTGCCCTGGCATTGTGCCACCCGTCGTTATTTCCCAGTGCCTCTATCAAGTAGAGCCACTGTAGTGATCCCTGGGGTGTGAAAAATGTATTTCTTTCTTTTCTGAAGAAAATGTCCAAAAGTAGACCAGACAAACTTCGTACTACTGTATCCGTTATACTTTGTCTCAGAACAAATTTTTGCCATATAGTTAATTCTGTCAGAGCTATTTCAATTCTATTATAACACAGCTAGACAGATGAATAGACTAAGGCACAGTCTAAAACATCACCACTGAATGAAACACATCGTCCAGTTTATATACTCTTTTCAACCAATGTTATTTTTAATGTCCTTGTGACTTATTCTGGTTTCTGTCTGTGGCATGAAAAAGTTCATGGTTATTACAGGACCTTTTCTGGTCCTTGCTGTATCTGAAGATTTCACAAAAGTTTCTCCACATCATCTTTGCATCACTTGACCTGTCTGTATTTTATGTATTTCTGTATCTGAAAGCCAAGAAAGTCAACTTCCTTTTTTTTTTCTATAACAGGATGCATTTACAGTAATTCCCACAGCTATATGTTATTAATATCCAAGTAGAACATAACTGATCTTGCAAAGCAAGCCATACCATTTTGAAAACTGCCGTTTGACCTTGCACACTCCCTTTCACTATACACACAGTATATTGGGGAAAAGAATTTTAATTTACACAATATCTATCAATTCCCACTTTTTTTTTTTTATTTAAGACCCATGAAAATTGTAAGACAATTTACAACAGAATATGATCTTCAGTACTTTGAATCCCTTGGTCTGACAGTTCCAGTACTTCGTTGGTGGACACAGAGCACCGCCATGGAAGCTGTCCTGCGTTGGCACACCTACAATTCAACTGTGGAAAAACACTGCCCTTTTCCAGGTATTGTATATATAAATTTACATGGTTCAACCTTCTGTTAGACATAAAATGTAAATCTGAAATGTTTGATGTTCAGACATTAGATAACAGTTGTGTTTATAAATGCTTATAATCCATACATAAAATATACAGCTATTCATAAAGACTGTTTTTTTATGTGGAAATAACTTTCCTAACTATGTTGTCACAGGAGTCTAGTATGTAAGCCATACCATAAGCTATATCCTGTTCTGATATAATCTGTTTGATTCTAGCATGGTTAGTTCTTCACATATACAACAGTTAAATGTATCTTCTGCAAGTCACCTAAATCTCATACAGTACAAGTGTATGCAATTATTGTTAGTAATGTAATATACTACATAAAAATGTTATAGTAAATATTGCAAATGCACAAACAAAAAGTTCTAACATTAGTACAGTGTGCTATCAATACAGCTTTTCAAAATTTCCCTAGAGACAGTAGTAAGGGACAATAATGCCATTTAGAGAAACAGACTCAGCATAGCATTCAGACTTTACACAATGACATTTCTGGTTTAACGTAACAATCAGATAGAGCCCAACAACATTTACTAAGGGCACAAACTACAGTGGTTAATCTGACAAGACAGTTAAAAGAAGCCAGCAAGGTTTACATTGGGCAGGGTTCAGCAGAAATTACTTATTTCTCCTGCTGATATATGTCAATAGTCTTGTTTATTACAGACTGCCTCAATGGCAAGATAAAAAAATAAATAATAATTTTATTTCAATATGTTGGCATTTAAACAATGGTTGACATACATTTTGTGGTCTATTTCACATAATGCTTTAAGTTTTTTTGCATTTACACATACCAGTTCGGGTCACAAGGGGAAAGGGTGATCATCAACAGTGTTGGCAAACCCCTAAAACATGCTCCAGTATGACAGTTATGGGCATTAATTCCCAAAATGATTTACAGGGAAAGTTTAGCACTGTCAAAATCAAAGAACATAAAAAATATACAGGAAAGGCTACAGTGAATGCTTTGGCAAATGGCAAAGCAAGCAGCTAAAACAGACGAGTGTCTAGACTCACATAACTGTTTTACAGATAGTCTAAATAACATAACAGAAAAAACAAATGTTTTGGTCAGGGAAAATGTTATGTTAAAGCAATTCCATTAAGACAGTTAATGACATTCTGCAAAATGCATATGCAGCTTTAAAATCAGTTTCTGCCTCACATATACAGACTCAGAGATTAAGCCAGAGTTCTAAACAGTTTAAAAAAGTATGCAGTATTGCATATGCACATAGAAAATGTACAACAGCTTGTAGACTACGTGGTGAAAGGAAGGGGATGTAATACATGGCCTGATAATAAAACAAACACAGGGGGAACATTAGCAGCTTCTGCTCCACCAGGGTTACAGACCGATACAAGTTCAGATGCTTCTTCAAAACCCAAAAATAGGGAAAGAAATCAAGATAAAGAAAATACATTAAAGGGACAAATCAGTCACAGGAACAAACCGAGGGATACATAAAAAATAAAGTATACCCTATGAAATACCAGCATACCCTATGAAATACCAGATCGTGGCAGGCAATAGGCATTAAAGCAATAAATTAACAAAATACAGGTTCAGTTGGCAGCAAAGTACAGGGATCTTTTTAAAGCAATGGAAGACAATGTTTAGTATACAAAACTCAATGTTAAACAAAGGGGACAGTGAAAGACAGAAAAATACTTTACTGGTTTAATAAGCCAGGACAGATTCAGAATAAACACAGACATAACCTACAGCCATACAGATTTAAAGTAAAGTTAATACAGATACAGTGTAAAGTTAAAGTTAATACAAATACAGTAAACACATTTACAGTAGTGGGTGGCCACGGTGGTGCAGCGGTTAGCGTTGCCACCTCACAGCAAGAGGTTCTCCGGTTCGATATGCGGCTGGGGTGCCTTCTGTGCGGAGTCTGCATGTCCTCCCTGTGGTTGCGTGGGGTTCCTCCGGGTGCTCCAGTTTCCTCCCACATCCCAAAGACATGTTGTAGGTGGACTGGACACTAAATTGGCCCTAGGTGTGAGTGTGCGCCTTCTGTGGACGGTTGGACTCGGGCTAGCAACTCGACACTGTAAAACTCCACTGCCAATGCGGACAGGTGATCCACTGTGGCGACCCCTAACCGGGAAAAGCTGAAAGAAGAAGAAAATACATTTACAGTAGTGCACACGGTATATGCAAAATTAAACAATGCAATTAAATGTTGGGTATGTAAGTCCACATCTACGTCTGGAAATGGAGTAACATTTAAGGCAGTACCTATGACAAATCCTAAAATGACAAAAGGTTCTATAGTAACAAGAGGGTCAAACCCCCCCCACCACCACCATCACCACATTAAAAGTACAGTATGTCTCCAAAGGCAGCTTATGCATACAGCAAATAGGATCAATATTGGTAAAAAACAGTGACTAATGTCATATTTTCAAAAGAATGTATTACATAAAATACAACAGCAAACAGTCTTATAAACAAACTAGTACTGAAAAAACATCATTAGTCAAACTGGTGTAACTGCCATCCGGGTAATAATACACAATACATACAGGTAGTAAAGTACACAGTCCTTAAAACTTAGACAAATAGCATTTTTCAGCTAATAAAAATCAAAGCAAAAACAGCTCACAATGTTGGTTCATAAAAATCAGTGTAAGTTAATAACAGTCAAACAGTATCAGTACAGTAACAGTCTTAGTCTTAAAAAGTTTAAATTTGTTTCTGTAATAGCAATCTATGAACAAGACAAGGCAATCTAAACAGTTGCAAAGAAAAAATGGGGAGAGATACTCATATAATAAATCATGAGAACAGGGACATCATAATCGTACACCTGATTTCAATATATTTTGGACACGCAAAATTTGTTTGCAAAGGCATGCGACAAGTCACATTGTTGGGTTTTTAGCCACATTCCTTACAGCGGGAAAAATGCCATTACATGCAGTCCCTATAGAGGTTACACATACAGGTTTAAAAAAATCTTATGAAAGTAGAGTTGTAAAACAATCAGCCATAAAAACATTTACAGTTGATGAATAATAGAAAAAGGGATACTCGTTTTCAAAAGAACTATGGTCATGTAAAAAAGTTTGAGTAAAAAATAAAAACAGCATGGAAGGTAACACATAATACTTCTTTTAAGGAAGAAATGAGAGAGAAGAAATTCTGTTACATAGTATGCAGTTCCAATAATGAAAATTACTCACATTACCAGAGGACATGGTAAAAAATCACCAGAAAAAGAGGGATGTTCATGATAAAAAAAAAAAAAAAAATAGAAAAAGATTTTAAAACAGCTGTTTGGCCTTGCACATTCCCTTTCACTGTACACACAGCATATTAGGGAAACGCATTTTAATTTACACAATATCTGTCAGGGTGAACTTTCTATTTCCCATCCACTCATCAAAATTTCTGTTGAAGGGGACTAATGAGGTGCTCTGCTTGACATATATGGGAAGTCTATTCCAGAGTATGGGCAGTCTCTGGGTTATAAACCTGTCCCTCCAGCATGTTCTGTTGATTGTGGTAATGAGGTTGAGGTCTCTGGAGTGTGCGGTGCGGAGGGATTGGGATTTCTTCAGATGTAGCATTTCTAACAGAGCAGAGTCAGACATGGCTTTGTAAGTCAAGCAGAGATCGCCTCTTAGTACACAATATGAGACAGAGCAACTGGAGTTTTTTTAGTCTGTCCATGTAGCACATGTCGTGAGGTACCTTTGTGGACTCTCCATCTGTTGCAGATGTCTAGTGAGGTACATGCCAAATGGGCTATTACACTCTATGACTGGTCTAATGAGGGAAGAGTAGAGAGAAATGATGACCTTTCTTCCTGGATGCAAAACTCTTGATAATGAGATGTGCCACATAGGACTTTCTGACCACAGTGGCAATGTGGTGGTCGAAGGAGAGGTTCCTGTCAACCTGTGTCAAGTCCTTGGACATTAATAACTGGGAAAATTGGGGCATGAAAGGTTAGACTTAAAAAGGCTCTAGGGGCTGTTGCTCTTGTAATTTTAACTGAACAAATGCCTAGCATATTTTATCAACTTTAAAACATTAAAACTGAATGCTTATCTGATATTTTTTTTTTGCTGTTCCTGAACTGTTTGTAAGTTTCTGTGAGGCCATTTTTGCTTGGGCTAAAGGAAAGTCTCTCTCTTGATCAGTGGCAGTGAAAAACATTGAGCAGCTTCCCTGCCCCCCGTGGGAGTGGTTACTGACTTGAAACTGTAGTTTTATTGGCCGTATTGGGTCAATTCCTGGCTCTTTCCAGCCCCTGCTATCAAGCACGCTTTAGCGCGGAGTTGCCACTAGAGCAGCATCGGGCAGCGCCGGTTTAACAAGGTTAAACTTTTTCTGGCTCCATAAAGTCTGTTCTTCATTTTTTCCCTTAGAACTGCTCTACTAGTAATCTAAACAGTATATCCCTTAACTAAAAAGCGCAGCACTTGTTCCTAAAAAGCTTTTTTTTTCTCAAAAAAAAAAAAAAAAAAAAAAAAGCTCAGCACTTTTTCAGGCTTAGCACTTCTGTATTATACAAAGTCCCTCACTAGCGAACCCCCCCCCCCAGGAGTACCCACTTCCTTACTAAGTCCTCTCTCATTCAGTTACACCCCAAACTTGTTAATTTCTCTAGCATGTCGAAGGGCCAGATGCTTGCGTCCTCTCCTGTCCAGTTGGTGAATCTGGGAATATTGAGGCAATGTTACAATTGCCTCATGTACACAGACAACCCTCTCCTCCTCCCGCATAACACAAATACTTGCGAGAGATGCAGCTATTTAGCCAAACTGGAGGCTGAGCTCTCTCAACTCAGGACTGGCAAGACCAGACAGGAGGAGAAGAATGATGCCACAACATAGAGACAAGATGATCAGCTTTAACAATTGGCTTAATTTCTGGTGTCATTCAAAGGGGATCCAGTGTCTGTCTGCCTGGGATGACATGCTTGACAAGCCACGCTGCTTCGCAAGGGACGGCTTGCACCTGTCACCCCTGGGATTCCGGATATTGGCTAAGGCTCTTGCCACCCCCATAGTGCCTTTTTTAGGCAAGGCTCAAATTCTAAACCTACCACCCTAGAAAACAAAAATGGGAAGAAACTAAGGGTAATGCTGCTCAATGCCAAAAGTCTAAATCTCAAAATGCACGCACTCGAGGCCCTTCTCAGTATGGAGAACATCGATGTCTGTGCTGTGACTGAAACCTGGTTCAAGGCTCCTGAGAGCACCCCGGCACTATCAGGTTTTACCTCATATCATGCGTTCCAGCCCCAAAACCCGGACCACACCACAAAAGGAGGGGGTGTATCCATATTCATCAAGGATACCCACACATCCAGGTTGGTGGCAACGCACGAAGCATCGGAAACCATCCAGGTGCAATTAACCATAGGCAAAACTGCTCTACAATTTGTAGCATGCTACAGGCCACCCTCTCAAACTCAGGAACCCCACACAGCCTTCCTGAAGATACTGGAGAGTATAAATATCTCCAAACACCATTATATTGGATGACTTCAACTACCCGAATATAGACTGGGAACATTACTCAAGCCCAAACTTTCTAGCCCAAAGGTTCCTGGAGTTCATAAATTCAAATGCCATGGAACAACTAGTCACCGTTCCCACAAGAGGAGAAAATATACTAGATCTCATCATCACAAACATGGGGACAAAATGCTCCACACCGGAAGTATATCCCTCATTGGTGAGATCAGATCATAACCTAATCTCAGTGGATATCCACATCCCGCCCCCACTCCAAACAAAAAAGACCACAGTGAAGAACTTCTCTAAAGCAAACTTCACACTACTCAAGACTGGTGTGGTATACTTCAAGGCCCCCGAGCCAGTGGAAACCACAACCCAAGCTGCGGAAGCCCTTACAAATGCCTTCTACGAACACCTCCAGGACTGCATGGATCAGGCAATCCCTAATAAAACCAAGACTCTTTCCACCAAGGGAAAACATCCAGTCTGGTGGACTCCAGCCATAAACAAACTTTACAATAAAAGGAGAAAGCTGTTACATGATAGAGCAAAATCCATAAAAGAGAAGACACCTTTGATCATTATTAGTAAAAAAAATACGAGCACTCATAAAATCATCCAAGGCCAACTTTGAGAGAAAAATTGCCATAGATTCAAAAGACAATCATAAGGCCTTCTTCAGCTATGTTAGAAACCTGGGTGGAAACTCCCAGATATGCTCAGAATTAGTCCAAAATGATACAAAAATCACTGAACCCACAGACACTGCCAACATACTGGCAGACGGGTTCAGTGCAAACCACCCCCCTCTCCCCCCCAAAAGGAGAGATAACTATCCCAGTGGAGTGCAGCCTCCCAGACATCTCCAATGCGCAGGTGAAAGCTGCTCTCTCTAAAGCTAAAAACACAGCATCAATGGGACCGGATGGTGTCCCCGGCTGTGTGCTACATGAACTCAATGAGGAACTAAACCCGCACATAAGGCAGCTGTTTAATCTTAGCCTTACCACAGGATACATTGCCAAGCGTACGGCAACTGTGGTCCCACTCCACAAAGGCGGTGCCTCTACGGACCCTGGTAATTACCGCCCCATAAGCTTAACAAGCCTGGTCTGCAAAGCTATGGAGAGGATCATAATGGAACTCATAAACAAAGACATAGGGGACTTGCAGACATTGGACCAGACCCAGTTTGGCTTTGTCAAGGGCAGATCGTGCCTTTTGAACTTGGTCGACTTCTTCGAAACAGTCACCAAGGCCATTGATGAGGGAAAGGCAGTCCATACAGCCTACCTTGACCTTGCAAAAGCTTTCGACACAATACCCCACTCGGGTATTATAGAGAAACTTACCAGCTTAAATGTAAACCCATATGTCACAAGATGGGTTGCAAACTGGCTAAAGGACAGAACCCACAGGGTTAGAGTAGCTGGCGCCATGTCAGACTCCAAGCCGGTCACAAGTGGTGTCCTACAGGGCTCAGTCCCTGGCCCCCTGTTGTTCGGCATCTACTTCTCAGAAGTACAGGCTAACATAGAAGGACTATGGCTGACAAAGTTTGCAGATGACTGCAAACTGGGAGCCATAGTAGAAAGTACATCGGACACAGATATCCTTCAGAGGGGTCTCACGGAAACTGATAGCTGGTGCCAGAGCCATGGCCTGAAGTTAAATGCCAAAAAATGTATAGTCATACCCTTCAGGAAAAACAAGGTAATCCCCAAGCTACCATATAGGTGGCAATCCACTAAGCACAGAAGAGGTTATCAGGGACCTGGGGACCCAGGTTGACAGTGGCCTTTCTTTTGACACTCACATTGCTAAAGTGGTTAGAAAAACTTTCTACATTGCCCACCTGATCATGAAGGGATTCACATCCAGATCAAGTGAGGTCATTGTTCCCCTGTACTCTTAACTTATCACACCAATGATAGAATACAATGCCCCATTCGGGATGCATCTCACCCGACACCTGCAGCAATTGGAGAGACCCCAAAAGTTCCTCACCAAAAGGATAAAGGGACTCCAAAATCTGTCATATGCTGCCAGACTGAAGAAACTCCAGCTCTATTCAGTCGCATACCGTCTGCTCAGAGGTGACCTGTGCCTGACATACAAGGCCATGTCCAACCCAGAATTAATGGACATGCTCCACCTCAAAAAATCCAAATCTACCAGATCCACTAGAGCAAGCGACTTAAACCTTAGCACGGATATAAATAGGACATGCTGGAGGGATAGATTTGTCACCCAGAGACTCCCTATGTTGTGGAATAAAATCCCGGTCCATGTGAGGCAGAGCACCTCGCTGGCTCTGTTCAAGAGAAATCTTGACCGGTGGATGGGAGATCGTAGGTTTACCCCGGGAATCATCTCTGTGTCACTGCTGGACAGAGGCACAACAAACTAATGGGCACAGTATTTTTTAACATAAGGGGTGGCATAAGCCACAAAACTCTGGGCTAGGCTTATAAATGCCTTAGGGCAGATAGCCTAGTATAAACCTATGAACCTTATGTTTTATTAACATTATCTTAAACTTTAATCATCTACCTTCACATTTTATTTTGAGGCTGTTTTGGTGTGCCGTATTATAGAGTTTCATTGCAATTAGCTATTCTTACTAGCTTTACTTCTATTTAGCTCAGATTTGAAATAGTACATGGGAAATAAGCCCTAGGAAACCAAGTTCAACTAGCAGGCCCAAGTACTGGAAGACAGGAGTGGGTAGTCGATGCTAAGCTGCCCACCATGACAGAAAGTGTTAATCAGAGCCCTGACAGGGAGCAGACATCGGTAATCTCCAAGTGTAGTACCTCGCACTCAGTTCTGAGCAGCTTTGGGCGTGAAGTACATGATTGGCAGGGAAAAGTAGAGTACGAGTGACAATCACTGCAGGTTACCGTTTCACTAACAAAAATTCAAAGCAGTAAAAAGTGAGATTACCCCCATTTTTGAGGTGCACAAGAATTGTTAAGAAAGGTAAAAGTATTGTGTGTGTGGGGAGGGGGAGGCAAAGAACCAATGACAGGGGCAGATTTTAAATATATTTCCGTCATAAACAAAGTACCCAAAATTAGGAACAGATTTAAACATTCCTCTTATAAATGGAGAAAGTGTTGCATGAGCAGGTACATGCATTATATGAAGGATGTTTGAAACTCATATGCCTGTAATTAGTCATTTTATTCTTAGTGATTTGTCAGAAAAATGCAAATTTTGTGAGGAACAGACCAAAAATATGGTCAACAGTTTACTAACAACTTCAACTCTGAAGCTCACAGGAAGGTGTAAATGTTAGTTTACAAAACATTAACATTTGACGTGGCTATTAGTTAAAAAGTACTTAACCCGGGATGTTGTAGGTTGTGAGGCTCTGCCGATTTGTGTGCACTTGGAGGTTAGTCCTGCAGGGACTTAGGAAATGGGTCAGGATGGCCTGAACTGGTGCCAGCAGTAACACAGAAGTTAAGGTATCAACACCTGCAGCTGTTCTAACTTGTCAGTGTCACAAAAGTACGAAGGCACAGGCAATGCCAAAAATAGGAGGAAGTAGACAACCGGAATGTCGAAAAGGGAGGGCAGATTTCTTTTGGGCTGATGTGCTGCCGTAGCTCTCAACCTTCCATGTCCAAAATGAGGAACACTAGCCCTCATAATGTGGAACAAATGGTCAAAATGTGAAAGGTACACGCAGTAAAGAAAAAGCGGTAGGCTCAGGCTGACATTACAGAAGCGGGGGCGGGGTCCGTGCGCTGGAGGTGTGTTTGGGGTGGAATTTGCTACTGCACATCCTGCAAGGTACTACACTTGGAGATTACCCAGACATCATGTGGCTCACATGTTTAAGCTCCAATAAATGGGGATTTAGAAAGCATCTGTACTGCATGATTCCAGATGGATAGCAGAGAGAAAAGGTAGTAAAATAAGACATAAAAATAGAAAAAATTAACACTTATAAGCATGACAAACTCTAGCTCCTCAGCTCTTCTCCTTCCTCCATTGCCAGCTTTAAGACAGTTAAAGAAGTCAATCCCCATGAAAAAGGGTGCAACGTCAGCATCGCCCATGTGGCAGTGAGACTGCTTACTGCTGGCACGTCAGGGAAAAAAAACAGGCCACTGGTTGATAAGTACAGCCAGAAGGAGGAAGGGGTACAGCACATCTAGACATTGTTGGCTTCAACCATAAATCTGGGCCGAGACAAAGATGACTCCAGTGGGCTCAGTGCTCTGCCATAGTTGAAAAATTCAAAATAAAATTAAAAAAGGAATGGGAGTACATAAAACATCCATACAGCGCTTCACTTTTCCATCCATACCAATAATATTTTCATCACGTTGCTTTACAAGCCAATCTTGAACAGTTGACCAAACGCACCCTCAAAGGATGTGGTGATCACAAAGGACCCCCTGACCTGATTCACAGTCCACTGGTGAGCAAAAGGGAACCCAAATGAGAATTTCACCATATAGTACTATTACTAGGGGGAATATACAACACTCACACAGTAGGTCCCTACTGATCGTTTTCTTCAAAGGCACAAAGATTGCCTGCAATCGGTAATGATTCTCTAAAAAGGCATTTCTAATTAACAGCTGTGATAACACGGAATAAAGGGATCATAATTGAGGAAACGGGCGTTCCCCTCGTGCGAAACATTTCTAATTAACAGCTGTGATAACACGGAATTTTGAAAAGGGATCATAACTGAGGAAACGGGCGTTCCCCTCGTGCGAAAATGGCGTCATTCAGGCGGGTTTGTGGGATATACAAGGAAGTGTGGCCTAAGTTTGGTTTTAGCCAACCATAAATTCGTAGTACTTTTAAAGAAACAATTCTCACTCTACAGAAGACAAAAACATTCGCAGTTAAGAAAACCACTGAACTTAACATACACGCGTTCAGGGGAAGAAGTTACTCAAACAAATTATAAACATAGCTAGTACTTTAAGCAGACAAGCCGTTTTTGTTGCAGTTGACTTTATTAACGGGTCTACAATGTTTCTGACACCTGTTGATAGGAACAAACAGGCACCAGTAACAGACAGAACTGGAATACAAATACAGTTAATCAATGGTATTTACCTCCAGCTTCATGATACGATGCTTCAGTTGATGGACACCAGCAGCATCCAACTGTAATCCAAGTAGATAGAGTAATTCAAGAGTTGCAGGACCTACTTGAGATCGAAGAGCGGAAAAAAGGGAAAAGAATAGCACGTACGTATGAATTATCGTGTGACGTTGAAGAGGGGGTTGGGAATTCTTAATCGTCTTTAGAGATTGGTCGACATATAGCTTCTCTGATTGGAGAATAAACGTTATTCTGCAGAGTATTATTTTGGAAATAGCATATGTGAAACTGAGCGTGTTAAAACCGAAACGACTGCTAACAAGCAAAGTAAAATTAAAATGTTAAACTAAACATTAAAAGTCTGTGTGTTTGCAGTGTTTCTGCGTGAATGAGAGGGAGATGCAAAAAACTCCCTTACCAGCCTCAGTAAGAAGCTAAGATCCCAACCTCTAAAACTGGTTACAAAAATAAAATTGCCAAAGATTCCAAAAAGCACAAGGCATTCTATAGCTATGTCAAGTATCTAAATGGCAATGCTCAGATCTGCTCTGAGCTACAACAGAATGGCATTAAATATACTGATCCCAAGGATATTGCCAATATCCTGGCAGATCGATTCAGTATAGGGTTGCCACCTTTTCTTCAGTACAAACCTCACCCCCCCCCCCCCTAAAGGGCCCATCTCAACAGTGAAAGATTGCCAAATTCCAGTAATAATGGCCACACAGGTAAAAAACACACTCTCCAAAGCTAAGAAGGCAGCATCCATGGGACCAGACAACATCCCAGGCTGTGTACTACATAAACTACAAAATGAACTGGCACCTCACCTAAGTGTCATGTTTAATCATAGCCTCACCTCAGGCTTCGTGCCCGGGGCCGGCCTTAGCCGAAATGGCGCCCTAGGCGAAGCAGTGCTCTGGCACCCCACCCACACCATAGTCATGAAACACCCCTATTTGAGCCACACCCACAGGATCACTCCCCAAGAAAGCCACTCCAGTCATTTCCTTAAAGTATTTAAATGCATAGGAAGAATAACTACATTACAAGTTATTTTTAACTACTTCTGGATAGTATATTCTATTTTAAATACCAGAGCCAGATCATGGTCAAATAGGGCCCTAGACAGGGAAATAGACTGGCCCCCAGAGCAGCCGTTCCTGCAGCAATCCCCTACCCCCAGCAGCAGGCCCCTCCTCAGCCATTCCAGTGTTCCTTTATTTGGTTATTTCTCACCAGTTACCATGCATACTGTTCTCTTTGCTTCTACAGTCATTACAGATATTGAAATAAAATAGCACAAACACAGGTAGCCATTTGCTAAACAATACAGTCTCGCAATGAAAACAGACTTAGCATAAGCAGTAAACTTCTCTGCCCTTGAAACTCACATTCACTGAAATGGAAAAATTCACATTCATTGAAATGGCATGAAAACCCACATTCATAAAAAATGCATCTGACCAGTGAAGAATTAAGTTTACCTTTGGGCTGTTTTCAAAACAGACTCCTTGCACACATTTTTTTAGGGCCATGCATATGTGTATTTGTTAATTGATTCACCTTCCTGATTGCATTGAATTATATTCCTTGTATAATACAGCACCACTTGTTAGAAAGTGTTTTAAATTTGTAGTTTTAAACATTCTTTTAAATAAGCAATGAAACAAAATGTATGAACCAATAACTACCCATTTCAGAAATTTTCAACCATAAAAGGCCACTCAAGACTTCTGTCATTATAATCCACCAATATTACTCCATACAATCTCTGCAGATGTAAAATCATTTGAATTCCACATTAAAGAAATCTGTACCTAATGAAGAGGTTGCTACCAGCTAAACAACTTCACATATCAATGTTTTATCTACAAATTCAGTGCCTGCTTTCCTTGAAGAATTAATTGCATATATTCCATTAAAAATTGGTAAGTTGGTAATATTGCAATAGGAAATGACCAACACGTTCATAGTCACTAGGCATCTCATACAAAGGACATACTCAGGAGTGCAGAACCCCAATCCCCCTTATAATGCACCAAATAATCAACAATCATACAGGCAGTGCAATATCAGCACTCCATCTACATGGTGTGGGAGTAGAATCCACAGCCGTTTGCACCAAAGGCAATGATGCTACTAACACTGCTTTCAGATTTTACAACACAGTGTGCCATTTGATAAACAAAAAACAGCTAGTTGCACATAGAAACATTTTTACACTTGTTAGAGTATATTTTAAATTTGTAGTTTTGAAAATTTTTCAAGTAAGCAATGGAACAAAATGTATGAACCAATAATGACAAAACTACCCATTTCAGAATATTTTAACCATAAAAGGCCCCTCAAACATCTGTCATTACAACCCACCACTATCAGTCAATAAGGACAATCTCTGCAGAAGTAAAATTCATCCAAATAATTCTACATTAAAGAGATTTGTAACTAATAAAGAAGCTGTTACTGACAAACAACTTTACATTTTAGAATTTCATCTACAAATTCAGATTTTGCTGCCCTTGAAGAATTAATTGCCTACAGTACATTAAAGAAAAAATTGGTATGCATGTAATACTGCACTAGAGAATGACTGAGAAACCAACAACAAGTTCATGGTTATTAGGCATCTTAAACAAAGGAGGGCACACTATGGAATGCAGAACCCCTATCCCCCCTTATAATGCACCAAATAATTAGCAGCTATGACACTACATACCATGCCTCCATACCTCTCAACCTCTTGGCACAAGAAATCTGAACAAAGGCTAAAATAATGGGGGGAGACAAAGGCCCCTAAACAGGGGCAGATTATAAATATTGCTCTTATAGAAGTTGCTACAATAACATCATTTGTCTTAGCATGCATTTTCTGAAGGAAATGAAGGGTGAAACTCAAATGTATGGCATTATTTAAATCCTCAGTGATTTGCCAGAAAACCACAACTTTTATGAGGAATAGGCCAAAAATATGAGGCAAAAATCTGGACAGTTAAGAAGCATGCATACCTCTCAACCTCTTAGTGCAAAAAATCTGGACAAAGCCTAATAATGTGGATGCAATGGCTGAAAAATAGGGATAGAGTTTAAATATTGCACTTTTTCACTTTGAAAGTTGCTAGAACAGGATTTGTGTGAAAATTAACCAAGAGTAAATGTGAACTTAAGATACACCCCTTTCTGCTAATAAAGGTCCTTTACCTACACATAGGACCTTTGCAACCATTACACTGGAGGTTCAGGGTAGTGAGAAAGCCTGCTGCAGTGCCCAGTATTATTCTTAGCTGTCTCGGCAGGGCAGCAGTGTCCATAAATTAGGTTCCAACAGCTTTTCTAACAACCATATTAATTTTCTCATTAGGTCTCTTAAAAAGCTATGTACTGAATAATTAGCTAGGTTTCTACCATGCCTAAAAGAAAATCTAGGCTTACTTATAATGGAATTCCATAAAGCTATGACATCTAGTAAATGTTTCCTCACATTAAAGGTGATAAAAGTTTTGAAATGATTTATTGTGGTCTCATCTTTTTATATCACAAAAAGCTGGCATTTTAACAGGGGTGTGTACACTTTTTATATACACTGTATGTACTTAAAATCACTCTTTTTCTGTTAGCAGTCAGTGTAATGCTCACAGAGGCATGTTATCTAAAATGAAAAAAAAAAAAACATTTCTGCTTATAAAACAAACATGTTCTAGAGTGAAATAAATAATGTTACAAGATGATTGCAATCTAAATTGTGCAGTAGTCTTCAAATGAACAATCAGATTTGTTGTTCTCCTCAGTTAGCGCTTTCAAAATCTTTGCACCTTTCCTCCTAACCGTCATGTCACTCCGCACCTCATGCAAAAGATTGCTGATCACTTCTAGGTAGTTCTGGCAAAATGTAGCATGCCTTTAAGAGGGTACAGTTGGGTTTCATACAGAGTTGTAAAACTTTGAATTTCCATTTTGTGTGGTATTATTTCAACCCTGCGACTGGCTTTAATTAATGTCATTAACTTGGATGGGCACCAGCATGGCCTGCTGATTGAAATACTTTGTATGCAATGGCTTTTTAGGAGGGGTGGGCAGAAGTCACTGATGGACAGTAATTCCATTTGAGGGAGAGTTTTGTTCCTAGCTTCTGTAGGACTCTTGATAGCTAAAGGTACAGTAAAATAAAATTCCTTCACTCTTTCAGCTTTGCTTTCATCCAGTATGTAAGGAAGTGTTAGCATGTTCACATGTACACGTATTAAAAAAACACCAAGGACAAACTGATTAAGATGGCTTAACCTTTGCATCTGACTAGAGACCATAGCCTTTACACGGGCAATATGCAGTGGGAAAAAGGACTTGAAAAGGGACTTCATGAAAGGAAGAATGTTAATGGGGACAGGTTGAAGAACCAATGCTTCAGACAGCAAGTGAAAACTCACTTGATGTGGCATGGAGTGCATTTTTTTCATACAGTATACTGTGAATGTCATAACAGTAATAATTCATGAGCAGGGTTATGTTACTGTTCCCATTTAATCAGCCCTTGAGCATGTAATTTAGCTAGAGGCACAACCTTGTGCCATGTTGTGCAAAGGGTCAATTAGATTGTACATCTCCAGTAAACTTCTCCCAGAAATAATGATGTAACAGTTTGCTTACATTTTTTTGCTTTGACTTTTCAGTGTCATAAACTGTGCTTCATTTAATGATGATGAATAAGAAATGTGTATACAAGTTACATTAGAAGAAACACATTGACATCCTGCTTTATTCCTTTTCGGTTCCTCGTATTGTACATAGTGGTGTAATAGCTTACAGCACGTTTTCATAAAATTCCATAGTATCCTACTTAAAAATTATAATAAATGCTGAAAAAACTTTGGGCTAACTGGAAACATTATAGGTTCATAGGTTGGTACTAGGCTATCGGCCCTAGGGCCTATGCAAGCCTAGCCATAACAATTCCCTGGATATTTCTTCCCACAATATTTACTTCTCTGGACCCCTGTCTAGCAGGGCAACTGACATGATCCCCGGGGTGAATTTCCTATCTCCCATCCAATCATCAAGGTTCCTTTTGAAGAGGGCCAATTAGGCGCTCTGCTTGACATGTATGGGCAGTCTATTACAGAGTATTAAGAGTCTCTGGGTCAGGAACCTATCCCGCCAGCATGTTTTGTTCATTGTGATGACAAGGTTTAGATCCCTGGAGCGTGTGGCTCTGAGGGATTGGGATTTCTTTAAGTGGAGTATGTCCAACAGCTCAGGGTTTGACATGGCCTTGTATGTTACGTCCTTAACTGGACTAATGTCTATATTTAAATGCTATGTTTTTTTAACTGTATAATGCAAATAATACTTAATGTGGAGCTTTTCTCCCTGGGCCTCCACTGAAAACGGACCTGTGTCCAGTCGGACTCTCCCGGTTAACAAATGTAAATAAATAAATAAATAATGTTAAGCAGAGATCGCCTATGAGTAGACGATATGCCACAGAGTATAGCTGGAGTTTTTTTAGACGGTCAGCATATGGCATCTGCTTTAGGCCTGTGATTCTTTTAGTGAGGTATTTCTGTGGCCTTTCCAGCTGTTGCAGATGTCTTGTGAGGTACATACCAAACGGGGCATTATACTCTATAATGGGTCTAATGAGGGATGAGTACAGTGGGACAATGACCTCCTTTTTTCTGGATGAAAAGCCCTTAGTGATGAGGTGTGCCACATAAAAGGATTTCCTGACTGTTGTGGCAATGTGGTTATCGAAAGTGAGACAACTGTCCACCTGTGCCCCTAAGTCTCTCATCACACGTTCAATGTTTAGTGTCCTGCCACCTATGTGGTAATTCATGGGTACACGTTTTTTCCAAAGGGGATAACTATACATTTCTTGGCATTAAGCTTGAGCCCATGGCTCTGGCACCAGGCATCTGTTTCTATAAGGCCCTTTTGTAGAATATCCACATCATTTGGGAATTCAATAATGGCTCCCAGTTTGCAGTCATCTGCGAACTTTGTTAGCCAGAGTCCCTTAGTGTTGGCCTGTACTTCAGAGAAGTAGATGCCAAACAAGAGTGGTTCCAGGACTGAACCCTGAGGTACTCCACTTGTCACTTGTCTGGAGCTGGATTTGGAGTCGGCTACTTTTACAGTCTGGGTTCCATCAGTAAGCCAGTTGGCAACCCATCGAGTGACATAGGGATTTATGCCCAGCTTAGTAAGTTTATCTATGATTCCAGAGTGAGGGATGGTGTTGAAGGCCTTGGCAAGGTCCAGATAGGCTGTGTGGACTGCCTTACCCTCGTCCACAGCTCTGGACACACTGATTCGAAGAAGTCAATCAGATTCAGGAGACAAGATCAGCCCTTCACAAACCCAAACTGGGTGGGGTCAAGTGTTTGAAGGTTGCCAGTGTCTTTGTTTATAAGTTCCATGATAATGCGTTCCATGCCCTTGCAGATCAGGCTTGTCAGACTGATGGGATGGTAGTTCCTGGGATAAAAGGCGGATCCTCCCTTGTGGAGCGGGATAACTATAGCTGTGCACCACTCAGTGGGCATGAAGCCTGAGGTGAGGCTATGATTAAACATGACACTTAGGTGAGGTGCCAGTTCATTTTGTAGTTCATGTAGTACACAGCCTGGGATATCATCTGGTCCCATGGATGCTGTATTCTTAGCATTGGAGAGTGCGGTTTCTACCTGTATGGCTGTGATTACTGGAATTTGGCAATCTTTTGGTATTGAGATGGGTCTTTTAGGGGGTGAGATGGGGTGAAATTGGCACTAAATCGATCTTCCAGGATATTGGCAATATCCTTGGGATCAGTATATTTAATGCCATTCTGCTGTAGCTCAGAGCAGATCTGAGCATTGCCATTTAGATTCTTGACATAACTATAGAATGCCTTGTGGTTGTCTTTGGAATCTTTGGCAATTTTATTTTCGTAACTAGCTTTTGAGGATTTTATGAGGGATCTCAGCTTCTTACTGAGGCTGGTTTTTTGCATCCTGGGATTTTCCTCTTTTCTGCAACAGTTTATTCCTTCTGTTGTATAGTTTGTTTATAGCAGGGGACCACCAGATTGGCTTCCTTTTTTTGGAGAAGAGCATCTTGGTTCTATTTGGGATGGCACGATTCATGCACGAGTGGATGTGCTCGTACAGTGCCTTAGTGTAGTATCCATAAAAAATTAATAAAAAAACTGCTCTCTGCTACTCTTTTCAGCTTCTGACAGACAACAGGAGCACTGCATGTTGTAGATGTGAATTATTGTAAAATATCTTTACTTTTAATCAGTGTGATAAGGCTACAATGGCGTATTGTTAAATATATTAAAATAAAAATAAAAACTTTTGAATGATGTCAACAAAGACAGCATCATCTTATGGGGACATCTGTGTTGATAATCCACACAATTTCAGCAGATTCATCCTTCAATATTTCTCTAGCATGTGTCACTCTGCACGATGGTTGTTTGAATTTAAGTAATTTTAATTTTCCTAAAATCTGGAGAGTACTGGAACACTTCCATTTTTTTTCCTGCTCTTCTTATGGTTTCTGCCTTAAGTTATTGTCCTGCACTAGATTTTATTCAGTCCTTCAATCAAATATTTTTGTGGAGTGCATAGATTTACAGCTCATTAAAAGTGAATAAATCCAGCTTGTAGCATGAAAAAAGAGCCAGTATTCTGTTCATATGTTCATAGCTATGTGCTAAGTTAACGACCACCAGGGCCTTTATAAGCCTAGTTGTGCAGTCCAGCCCAATTGCATCCCATGTATCATAGGCATTTATTAGCAGAAAAAATATTTGGAAGTTTTTAGAAGTTATGAGGGGGGAGGGGGTTTGTTTGTTTGGGCATTACTATCTGCTTGTGTCTATCAGAGACATAGGGGCCAGACCTCGGGGTGATTTTCTAATTTCCCATCCACTGGTCAGTGGAGCTCAGGACTTTCAGTATCGCTCTCTGTTTGAAGTTAGTGCAGTAGCACTGACCTTCTTACCAAGAAATCTTCCTCAGCACTACACCTTCCATATATGGTTAAAATAATCCTCAAGACACGTGGGATTCCCTCTGCCATAGAGTTCACAGTTAGGAAACTAGGATATGGTGTTTGTCACTGCAAAAAACATATTTGTATGTAAATGTAAAGCTGCTAGTAATTTGTGGACAGTAACAGCATATTGAGTATTAAAATAAAAAGCAGTATGAACTGTAGGACATCCCAACTTTTTTATGTTGAGGTGGTGTTTACTTCTTTTGGCTGAAAGAGTGTGTGTGTGTGTGTGTGTGTGTGTGTGTGTGTGTGTGTGTGTGTGTGTGTGTGTGTGTGTGTGTGTGTGTATTTGAAAAAACAGGTTGGCAGAATAAGAAACAGACTAAAATGAGAAAGAACGGAAACTTTTTTTCTGGCTTCTGTTTTTCATATTCTTGACCTTTAAATACCTTCAAATCTGTGCTCTGTATTGCCCAGACAAGACACCAATATTTACGTTAAACTGAATCAACTCTGAAGGTCAGCTTTGGCTTGCAAAATGATGGAGAATGATAGAGGATTTGTGTCCCATTAATTTAATAACCATACAAAGGTAGTTCATTTTAGCCTGCTGATCATGTGTTGCCTCTTGGTGCATTGATTATCTGAGCCTTGTGTATTTTTCTTTTCCTGCTGCTTGTGAAATGGGAAAACACACACACACATACAGTCTCTTTCATACAGCAACTAATGACTAAGTTTAAATTGCACACACTCCTACTCTCTCATACAACACACAGACATGCATCTTTTCTCTCATACACACACCGACTCTCTCAAACAGTAACACACACACTTTATCTCTCATACAAACAGAACAACTTAATTTAAATTTCATACATACACATATGTACATACACTTTCCCTCACATACAGAAACCTGGCTTAAATGACACAGACACACATACGCTTACCTTCTTTTCAAAATGAATGGCCACACGCGCACACATAGACTTAACCCCTCTCTTAACTGAACTACTAGTTTAACTTCTGCTCAACTACAGAATGTCTTTACATTTATGTTGGTGTGCACGTATGAGATGCGTGTAAGTTCCTCCTTAAAGGAGAAGACTCTCATTTAATTGTTGAAGCCTCCTGTCCAACTTGCAGGCTACAGCTACAATTTATGGTTCTGCTGAATGCATAATGAGAAAAGTAAATTAAAATGAATAAATAAATACATGCAAATTGCACCCTTTACACGGCCGGCCTGTATGGTGCCCTAGGCAGTTGCCTAGTTCGCCTATGCAAGGCCAGCCATGTTCATGCCCACTGAGTGGCACACAGCTACAGTTATCCCACTCCACAAGGGGGGATTCACCTTGGATCCTGGGAATTACTGCCCCTTCAGTCTGACTAGCCTGATCTGTAAGGCCATGGAACATATTATCATGGAACTTATAAGCAAAGACGTTGGCAACTTTCAAACACTGGACCCCTTGCAGTGTGGGTTCGTGAAGGGCCGATCTTGTCTCCTGAACTTGATTAACTTTTTCGAATCAGACTCCAGAGCCGTGGACATAGGTAATGTATTTAAACAATGTCAGTGTTAAGTGAGGTTATGTATGTCTATCTATAAAGTATATGTCAGTGTCAGTCTATTTGTGTGCCTGTCTTTCTATTTATATATGTGTATGTTAGCCATGAAATATTTACTTAACATATTTTGGATGTAAAACACTGCTTCCAACTTGGTTTAGATATAATACCTCAAATCTGAAACATTAGGCAGAGGAAATACTTTACATCAAAATATGTAAACATAAAAAAAAATAAAAAAATACAACTTAACAGCCCCTTCTCTAAGTGCAATAATGCCTGCAGGGTGTGTTGTTAACTGTGGGAATAATGCCCTTGCAGGGGTGTAGAGGCCTGATGTCACACCCATGGATATGCATTATTTCCACAATAACAGACACCCTAATGGGCATTATTGCTGGCTTATCTCACTTGTGCTCATGGGTCAGTTCCTTTTTGCCCTTTAAGTGACCCTGATTTTAGTTCAGAATTTGGTCGGTACTTCCCACACCTCTCAACCTCTCAGTGTAAGAAATCTGGACAGAGCCTAAAACAGGGACGTATTCTAAATATTGCTCTTACAAACACAGAAACTTGCTATAGTAGCAGAATTTGAGTTAGCATGCATGTTTTTAAGGATATGAAGTCTGAAACAAATGTATGTCATTATCTAATGAATTCAATCATCTGTGATTTGCCAAAAAACTACAATTTTATAAGGGGCGGGCCAAAAATATGAGGCAAAAATCTGGACAGTTGAGAGTTATGAAGAGGAAACTGCTACAGTACATTTTTATAAAACTGAGCATTGAGGTTTATGAGCAGGTCAGCGATCTTAACTGCTGTATTATGTGTTCAATACATAGATGCTGAGAAAGTCACCTTGAGAAAAAAGCTCGAGAGGTGAATCTTGGCATCCATATTAAGAACACATAATATAAGATATGACTGGACTCCCAATCATAATTCTTTGTAGTGCATTAAGATTTATCTTTTCCATGTACTACAAATTAATCAAAAGCAAGGAAAAAAACAAGATGTGCTATTCCTGCTTTGAAAGCCAGTAAAGCAGTAGGGGAGTGGTTAACATCTTACATATTCCTTCAGGAAAGGAAACAATTTCATTAAAAAAAAAAAAAAAACTTTATGCAGACAGCAGGCAGACACAGAAGTTGAAATGAAGCAGTTTCATGTCCGTTTACTAGTCGGTGCTGTCTGCTTTTAGTGCAGACCCATACATAACAGTATGTGGGGGGTGCTTAACAATCCTCTAACCATTGTTAATGTCGAGTTGTAGTGCTTAACCAGGATTTTTGAGCTTAATCATGGATATCCATGCACTACATAACCATTAAGCTGCATTTTACACCTTGTGCTTCTTAATGAAAATGTCAAAACAGTTCTAGAAAAGGACTTTCTTCAGCATCAAAACATTTTTAATGTTTTAAACATTACCTAGATTCATCCATAACCCCATTTTGCACATGGGGCCAGGGTGTCACTTTAACAGTCACAATCATCTAGAGTCAATGTTCACACTGCCAGGTGGCTAGCCCTGCTGCAGTTGCTCTTTCACATACACATGCATACTCACATGTATGGCCAATTTAGGGTGCCCAGTCTACCTATTGCATGTGGAATGTTGGAGGAAACCAAAATACCTGGAGAAATCCACACAAACACAGGGAGAACATGCAGATGGGAATCAAACTGGATAACCTCTTGCTGTGAGGCAGCACTACTTGCTTTACCACTGTACTGCCTTGGATAAAGAGTACTTAGATTGCCAACCAGAAAAAAAAATTCTACAAAGCTTACCCATCTCACTGTCATGCAAAAATCCAACTACATTGCTTCTCACTATCCCTAATAACCCTGGCTCTCTATTAAACTGTTTTTGACAATGTTTTGATCTATTTTGTGGCATCCAAGGAGTCAAGGGTTGCAAATAATTTTCCATCATGTTACTCTGCATTTGTCAACTGTATTTTATTAAAAAACTTCAGAAGCTTTTTATTAAACCACAGCTAAAGTAAATTTAGTCTGTACTAAGGTAACATCACCTTTGAGCTAATGTGATGTGCATCCAGAGTCTTTAATGGATGCATCACCATGCATGAGCAATGCTATGACCATTAAAGTCTATGGACATACATGACATGTTACCTGTGCTGATGCCACAGAGGTTAAAGTTCATCATTTACACTCTGTGGCATCAGCATACTGAAAATGTCATTTTTAAAGTATTTTTTTAATTAAAGCTGAAAAGATTAAACTGTTTGCTGACAGGGAGAAACACTGGATCAGCAGTTTGTGCATAACATACTGTAGTGCACAGGAAATATTTCTCTTCATTGGCAAATCACTTTAACTACTGAAAGGCAACACTGCAGATTGTTAGTTATTCTCTTGGATGACTGCTGTCCAGCTGCAAAGCATCTGCTGTGTTATATCCATATTCTACTGGCTCATCGCCCTGCATTTTCATATTTAGCCCAAGCCATTTCAGTCCTGTGTGCTGTTCTTTGTTGTACTACTTTCATGTGTTGTGTATCTGTAATGGTCTGAAATGTTCCTGTGACTGTGCAGAATATTAGTCATATGATTTTCATGTGTTGTGTATCTGTAATGATCTGAAATGTCCCCATGACCATGCAGAGTATTAGTCTTACTACTTTCATGTGTTGTGTATCTGTAATGATCTGAAATGTTCCCATGATTGGGCAGAGTATTAGTCATACTACCTTCATGTGTTGTATATCTGTAATGATCTGAAATGTTCTCGTCACTGTGGAAAGTATCAGTCATAATACTTTCATGTGTTGTGTATCTGTAATGATCTGAAATGTTCCCATGACTATGCAGAGTATTAGTCCTACTACTTTCATGTGTTGTGTATCTGTAATGATCTGAAATGTTCCCGTGACTGTGCAGAGTATTAGTCATACTACCTTCATGTGTTCTGCATCTGTAATTATCTGAAATGTTCCCATGACTGGGCAGAGTATTAGTTGTACTACCTTCATGTGTTGTGTATCTGTAATGATCTGAAATGTTCCCGTGACTATGCAGAGTATTAGTCGTACTACTTTCATGTGTTGTGTATCTGTAATGATCTGAAATGTTCCCATGATTGGGCAGAGTATTAGTCGTACTACCTTCATGTGTTGTGTATCTGTAATGATCTGAAATGTTCCCGTGACTTTGCAGAGTATTAGTCATACTACTTTCATGTGTTGTGTATCTGTAATGATCTGAAATGTTCCCATGACTATGCAGAGTATTAGTCCTACTACTTTCATGTGTTGTGTATCTGTAATGATCTGAAATGTTCCCGTGACTGTGCAGAGTATTAGTCCTACTACCTTCATGTGTTGTGTATCTGTAATGATCTGAAATGTTCCCGTGACTTTGCAGAGTATTAGTCATACTACTTTCATGTGTTGTGTATCTGCAATGATCTGAAATGTTCCCATGACTATGCAGAGTATTAGTCATACTACTTTCATGTGTTGTGTATCTGTAATGATCTGAAATGTTCCCGTGACTGTGCAGAGTATTAGTCATACTACCTAATTGTGTTGTATATCTGTAATGATCTGAAATGTTCCCATGACTTTGCAGAGTATTAGTTGTACTACTTTCACGTGTTGTGTATCTGTAATGATCTGAAATGTTCCCATGACTGTGCAGAGTATTAGTCCTACTACTTTCATGTGTTGTGTATCTGTAATGATCTGAAATGTTTCCATGACTGTGCAGAGTATTAGTCGCACTACTTTCATGTGTTGTGTATCTGTAATGATCTGAAATGTTTCCGTGACTATGCAGAGTATTAGTCCTACTACTTTCATGTGTTGTTTATCTCTAATGATCTGAAATGTTCCCATGACTGTGCAGAGTATTAGTCGTACTACTTTTATGTGTTGTGTATCTGTAATGATATGAAATGTTCCCTTGACTATGCAGAGTATTAGTCCTACTACTTTCATGTGTTGTGTATTTGTAATGATCTGAAATGTTCCCGTGACTATGCAGAGTATTAGTCGTACTACTTTCATGTGTTGTGTATCTGTAATGGCCTGAAATGTTCACGTGACTATGCAGAGTGTTATCAGTATGTGTTATGTATGTTCAGTTGAATATATCAGTGTAAGAGTTAAACAAAGCAAGTAAAGTAGAATCAGAGCACCTAGACTCTTTGTATTTATTACTGTTTATGCAACAGCCTTTTAAAGGTCTCTTGAGGTACAACTCAATCAGCATTAATACAAAAAAATGCAATGGCTTAATGATACATACCTGGCTGCCTCATATTCTGTGGTTTGGTCCTGACTTTTGTTCACATCCTGACTGGAGTTCTGCATCTTTTCCGTATGTCTGCATGCTTTATTTATTTATTACAGATATTCTGGTGGTTCCTTTTCACATCCTCCAAAGATATTGACTTTATTGTTTTTGTCTTTATTTAAAGACTTGTCCTTGGATATGGTGTTCTGAAGAAGTCTACTGTGAGTAGATGAAAGCGCTAAACCTGATAACCTGATGTTAAAATAAATGAGTTCTTTTTCAGCTCTAGTTTCATTTCTTGGAACCTGACACCGCTGTTTTACCAGTAAATTAGCTCAGTTTTTGGTTGGCAATTATTGGAATTTACTGACTATTTGTGTATTCCAGTATTGATGTTAAAGTCTGGCTGGTCAATGTTTCAAAACACATGAAACTGATAGATTATTTAAACTGGGAGGGGGGGAGGGAGTCCAACATCTAATTTTAGCTGCAATACAATCTGTTTATATTTTACCTTAGTTTCCCAGGAAAGACTGCCTTGGACTCACTACTACATCTTCCACCAAAAAAGCCACCCAGTATTTCATAACTGATAATATCATAAGGATTCCACCTCCCAATCCTATGGCCCTAAAGATACAGTTCCTGCATCATGTATGTATCTTTTACATGCTAACTGTCAAACAAGTCAAACTTGCTGTATTACGGTACAATAAAATATTTACTTACTTATATTTACTCATGACATACTGACTTTATCATAACCTATTTAATAATACTGAATTTTGTAAGTTACAATAAAAATATTCATTTTGTAGTATTTTGTAAATACCTTACAATATCTCAGTATTTACACAAGTTGCACACATATTGTTGCAGCATATTGTTCACCCAGCCGTGAGCTTTCATGTGAGGTGAAGCAGTTCTGTCTGTGTCACTTGGGTGTTAAGGTATGTATAGAAATCTGGAAATTATGATTAAATAAATAAACAATAATTAATATTGCTTTAGTTGCACTTGGCAGACGCTAAGTGTCAGGGTAGCTATGTTGCCAATCATGTAAGCTTTAAGATGAAATCTTTTAATCGCTTGTATGTTGCATGGTTTTGGAATTATTAATGTAAACATAAACAGGCAATATTAGATACCTAGAAACATCAACAGGATGGAACTAGAGAAATATCTGGAGGCTCGTTAGGCATTAATGAGTTAATAAATATGAGCATATTTATTCCTCTTCTAAGGAAACTGCTTTTCAATGTTTCATATGACAAACATAACTGTCCTTCAGCATTATGAAGCAGCCTTGCTTTGCATGCTTAACAGTAGTCTTTCCCTAGTAGAAGGGCTACCCTTTTAAACTGTGCATGGTAATGAAAACATTTTAATTTGGATTAAAACATCTAACAATGGTTTGCTCATTTCTTAACGTTAAATGATGCAAGGAGAGTTGAGATCATACAGTGGTGTGCTTCTTTATTTGTAGTCACTTAACATGCACTGGGAAGCAACTAAAAATGTCTGCCTCATTCCAGCAGGCCTAAACACTGCAACTGCAGTAAGTCTAGTAGGTTATATGATGCACATTATATTCCTGTTGTTAATTATAGCATCCATTAACAAAAATATTCCTTAAGCTAAAGAATGAAAATAGACTCAATTCCAGGCCAGCCGCGATGAATATATGTCCCCCAAAATACAGGTTTGATGCTGCCTATAAATTTAAATATCTACAAGGTCTTTTCTCTCAGACTGGGCTGCAGTGGATTTCAGGTATTCTTTCTGAAATTGCAGAAACAGGCGCATATACTAAACCGATGATGGCTAGACTTAATTGAAGTGGGTCATCAGCCAGTGGGTGGTGAGAAAAAGATGGGTCTGATATATAATATTATATAATACTGTTGACTTTCAAAGTTTTTCTCACCCACTGCTGAAGCCTAGCCATCAACCATGGTAATAACCTTAGAGGTCATTGGTTTACACAGTAGTTGATCCACAAATGTTTATCAAGTACCATTGCTTTTGGTCTGCACAATGCAGGAGATGGGTATATTCCTGATGGATAACTCTGAGTAAGGTCTAACTTGAAGGGAACTGAAAGCCCTGCCTTTCACTTTAGCTTCCCTTACACTGACCTGTGCCTCCTACTAGTGCTTCACCACTTGTGGTATTACTGCTTGCTTCAGCAGATTGAAGCAAGTATGCAGTTGTCTTCCTATTACAGGAAATACTGGGGATATTTGAGTATTAGTGTGAGATCTGCTTTGGGAGGATGTCAAGAAACATCCATATACTTAAAATAGGGGTCTGCCCTTGAATATTTTAAAGCTTGCCTATATATGAGCCATCCTTTCTCTCTAATCCATTTGATGATTTAGTAGAAGCAATGTGTTGTAGGTCATCCATTCTGAAGAATTTTTCAAACTTCCGAGAGACAAAATAAAGTGTGTTGCTATTCACCTGTTGTTCAGACAAGCCAGACAGACTAGACAGTTTACGCAGTGCCTTTGCAGTATTCACAGAAGTTGTGGATGTCATGACCGCAATCTAGCCATTTCATTTGGGCATCTGCAATCATCATGAAATGTTATCTTCTAATGCTCCTGATAAGTCAGTATGGATGCATTTCTAGAAATGTTCAGGCCAGTTGCACTAATATAGATTGGTTTAAAAGTTGCAAGTTTCCAATACATGCATACCAAACAATCTCCTTCTTTCTCACTAGTGCTCTGCAGGGGCCAGCCAGGACAACACAAACAACTGTGGGCTATCTGTACCTGACTTTATGCCACAGAGGGGTTGCGTCCTGACTGCAATCCATATGATCAGATTTGATTGGTGACCTTGGCACTGGTTGACCTAAGACAAGAAGGGGGATGATGGAATAAGCATGGCCCACTTGCCTCTCTTGGAGGAGGTGGGAGTGGTTAGCATGCACTCAGGGGCACAATGGATGGTACACTTTTTCTCATGGAGATGGGGGTAACCATTTCTTATGCTACAGGGAAGGGTAGGGTTGCTTGGAACAAACTCCTCTTGTGGAAATGATTGGACGTTCTTTTTTCAGTTATATATATTATACATAACACATGTTCTTTTTAAAAACTGTCATCTGTCTAAAATTACATAAATTGCTCAGTTCCTGCCTCCCCTTAAACCTCACTCCTCCTCTCCTGAATGTTATTTTGTATATATTGTTCATACAATTTCCATTTATTTTTATTTAATTTGCTCCTTCCCTTTTCTAATTATCCCACTTCTAGTTCTTTTTATCTGTTACAATATTCAATTCTTCAAATCCAGGTGGTTTAAACATTGATTTCCATTGTCTAGTAATTGCTTTTTTGGCAACCACCATGATTAAACTTAACAAGGCCTTACTGTGTGTAAGTGGATATTCTTGCTGGGCAGCCTATGTCATGCTTCTTTTCAGTGCTGTGCTGAGTATGTACAGATTGGGCAAAGAAGTAAAAAAAAAAATAGAAAACAAAAGCCTCAAAGCACCTCTAAGAACTTTCTAAATAATGTTCGCTACCAGCTGGTCCTCACACCGGTGAAGGGGAACAGATGGGCTGACTGACCAGGAGGAGCTCATGATTAACAAACAGTGGGAGAGAAAAAAAAGAAACAACTGTGGGTTAACTCCTTCACAAAATCCATTCTGCTGGTCCAGACTGTAGCTGTTTTAATGTCTCTCAAAGCTCTGTCATCTGTTGTGTCACAGGTGGTAGAATAACTCATATGCCCTTTAACAAACAGCTGGAACAGAACAATAACTCTAATCTTCCTGAAAGATAAGGCTATAGGTCAAGGTAGCCTTGTAATTCTGCAGTAATTTATAATTAATACTAAATCCAGAACTTTGATAATATGAGGTATAAACAAGAAGCTTTCCTCACCTGATTGATTGTGAATGGAGGATTTTCTACCTGAGTAAATATTTCTTCCTGCTTTGCCTTGGTGATGGTTTGTGGGAATGGCAGTCTTGATATGTCAACTGCATATCTTCATTTCTATGTAAACCATATTTCTGATATTTGGTTTTACATGTGTATGCAGGGGAAAAGTAAGGATCAGCTTTGCATTCTTTCTGCACTCAACAAACAAATGTTTGTGAAAGTCCAAAACCTATGCCAATGTGTGACAATCTGTAAAAAGTGTAAACATAAGCCTGAATAGATGCAGACAAAATTTTCAAATTTCAGAAAGGATTCCCATTCCCCTCATTCTGAATGAAATTCCTTTCTGCTCTACTTAGCATGTGATATAAAACAATGGGCTTCAATTCACTTGATAACATAGTTTGAAATGCAACTACAATCAGCCAGCAAGCAGAGGCATCACAGGCCACTTGTAATAGTAGAGAGATCAATATATCCCAAGACATTTGAATTTATCACAGATGTCTTAACAGTGAGAAATTCAGCACTATATACAGTCTTTTGTCCTCCTCTTGTGTTTTTTATTACCAAGGAGTTGATGTAGAAGTTGTAAACTTGTTGTTACATGAAAAATAAACCTTCCATAATTTAACATCCTAACAAAGAATGAGGGTGGTTCAACAAAAGAATCAAAGAGTCCACAATGGCCTTTTACTTAGACAGGACCTCATGGAATCCAGTGGCATTAGTAACATACACCAGGTGCTGAGCAGAGGGCTTGAAATTGTCATATTTGTCTTTATGAACACATGAGCCATACAATTCCAGCCTGGGAACATCTGTGTCCAAATTCTTTAGGTGAGCTTTCTCATACTTTCCTGTGATCAAAAATATAAGTAAAACTCACTTATTATAATCCACTGAGGATTTCATACATGGCTCTCTCTAACAGACCTTGTGCTGACGTAATATTAAAAAAGTTGGAGACAGCATCAGTAAAGTTCTTTATGCAATATAGTGAACAGTCATTATTGCGATTATTTTATTAAAGGTTATCTGAAGTAGGGCTTGAATGTCCAGCAAACCCTGTGAAAAATCTTCAGTGTGAGGAAGAGAATTCTATTATACACATAATACAGGGTTAAACATTACCTTAAAGTCACCAACAGTGGAACATATTCCCCAGTGTAAGTTCTCAAAAACATTTTAATGTGATTAAGACACAGTTTTTTTAAATTTAAACATGAATTTATAGCAATTGCCGCCTGTTATCAAGCTCCATTCATACTGCTTGTCACTTTAGGTGGCTACCCAGTACCAGGTCTGTAGCTATTCTGCCAGCTGGTAACCCCGACTTTAAAACTTTAAGTTGTACACACTGCTTGCTACATTAGAATTTCCTCAAACAGCTGCTCCAGTTTATGTCACACATAGATTGCTAAAGCACTTCAATTCTGATTGCAAATGCAATACTAGCATTTTGAATGCTGGTATAGGTTCACAGGTTCATAGTTTAGTACTAGCTAACTGCCCTTGCAAGCCATTTCAAGCTTAGCCAATTATCCCTTGTGAGACTTGTGTTTGTAAGGCAAACACCTTAGCCATTAAGCCACCTTCCCAACTGAAGACTGATCAGCATCTGTCTATTACACCCCCCTAACACTTTGTGCCCAGGGTAGCTGCCCCTTTACCTCACCCTAGCTATATGTCTGTCCAGTACTGTTTGAGCTGCTTGCCACCACTGAGATACAGAGTGGCACATTGTCTTTACATAGAGTTACTTTTAACCTGCCCCTCTTAAGCGGTATGCACTGCTCTTCTGTTATTGTTTCACCCTTGTCTCCAACCTTATGTTTTTCATGTTTTCCCATTTTGTTAGCTGCCATCTTGGTGGTTTTACAAACACGCTCAGTGTATCCTTTATTCTACATGACTGATACTCTGCACCAACAAGCATATGAATGCTGTCTTGGTTTCTTGCAACAACAGCACTCACAATTCCCCAGTCTACACTTATTGTTAAAGGTCATTTTGTGCACATTGATTAATTACGACATCGTAGTTTATTGCAGAGGACTGAAACTATGATTTGCTAACAAGCTTTATCCTGTAGCCCTGAGTTTGAATATTTCACTCTCTACTGGTCTGTTGTTTGATTCTAAGCAAGTCACTTGACCAAATATGGGTTGCCCCTGAAATGAAGCACTTGTACCTAGTGGGCTTACATGTTAACAAATAAATAAAATTAAGAAAATAAAATGCACTGCTGGTATTCTTTGTTTACTAATTGCACTGATTCTGATATTAGAAATGCTTTTTATTGGGTTAAGTTTATCTTGATCATGCAGTGCTTCCATACTGTTTTGCTGCAGAGGTCATAAACCAATCAGTCATGAAGGATATCATCCGGTACCTCTGTAACCTTTAGATTTGGTGCCTGGTTTGTCAGTTTGGGACAGATTGCATAATAATCTCTCACACTTAAAGTCACTGCCTTTTTACACTCACAGTTCTATTTGACAGAACTAAGAATGTCCTTTATAAACAGTACATGTCCCCATTGTTTCCGAATACCCCAGTGAGCCAGTAAGGGTTGCTATTTTACTTCTGCTTTGGTCTGTCACTCTGAGACAGTACCCATGTTGAGGATACTTCTGACTGCACCACTTGGAATTTTCTAATAGGAGAAAAAATAGTTCTGGTATTTTCCTTTATTGGTTCTACCGTGTCTCAGGAGTTTTAAATCACCCATACCACTTTGTTATACCTTTGCCATTTCATCGTATTAATAAACAAGAACAGCAGGGACCACTTAGTGATACACTTACACACACTCAGAACCAACTTAAAATGGCTGCTTAATGTCAAACATAGCAACTACAATAAGCATAAAAGGACACGCACACGCACACACACACAATAGGCAGCATGTACTTCTCTCCAAGCAAATACCACAGCATGCAATGACGAAGGAATGTTATGGCTAACATATGAAAAAAAAGACTGAAAATCCAGTAGATTTTTACACTTATTTCCTCACATAAGCAAGTTTTGAAGGTTGAGTTATTGCTGAAAGTGACATTTACATGAAAACCTTCTTAAACAAACTAAAGTAAGTCTAACCGCACCAGGTTCTGCTTTCTTTATTTAAAAACAATTATATAAAACTTCCACTGTTGCACATACTGTTAGAATTTCCCTGGGAAAGCAACTAAATGTGTGAAGAGGAAATGGCTATAATGAACCAAAACCTTACAGTCCTAAGGTATGGGGTTTGATTCTCACCTTTGAGAGAAACAGGCTAGGATTAAAATGACCCACAATAGCAGCTAGACTAGTACTTGCCTGTGAACCTATGAGATAGAGAATCAGGCTAGAAGTAAGAGCTTGCAACATTTCCTGATTATCCAGCTGAAAAGTTTCCCCAAGTAGTCTTAAAACATGACATGTAATGAGAATATTTTTCCTTTTAAGAAAAAAAATAATTTTGAAAAAAACATGACAGCATGCTAAGTACAACAGCATTAAATAAGACACAAGTCAGTTCCTTCATTTCTATGTTCTTAAGTTACATATTTTGTCCCATTCAGTATTGTTTTTTTTAATGCTTCCAACAAATGAAAACAGAGTGGCCCCAAGTTATTTCCACCTGCTGGGGGGGGGTACTCTAAATGTTTCATTGTGCAGTAATGTATACTTCTCAACTTCCGGTCATCCAGATGTGGAAGAGCACATCTTAAAATATAAAGCAATTAATCAAAAAGGGAATAGCTGCAAGCTATATTAACTAGAAAGCTCACAGCATGATTAATATGTGTCTCTTTATTCTTACGATACATTTTGTTCTGGGAATATGATTCAATATTTTTATGAGCTTTGCTTAACAATGTTAACACTGAATGTGTGACAAACTCCTAGACTATAGAAAAGAAAATATTTAAGAAACAAAAAGAGGAGCCATTTCTCAAAAACAGATGTACAGTTAAGAGGTGTATGTGGATTTGGATTTGAGTTGCTCAACCTCCACTTACATACAAAAGTAATTTTAAGTAATTTATTTAACCAGAAAGTACTTGTGAATTACCATTTGTATGCAGTTATGTGCATTATTCTTTACACTGTTACCAAAATGAGTGCAAAAATGCACCTCTTACACTGTATGAAATGAGGTATTCAAAAGCACTATTCATTTTACCATTAAGAGACTCCACTGAGTAATGTCCATATGTAAAGAGAGTTATAATGTTACATTTGGTGCCAGGTAATACAGTGTAACTCTCATTTTATCTATTTGTTGACTGGATACGCCTACTGGACAAATAATCTGTTTTCAGATGTGACCTGGGAACACTGTTTGTTTCAGTGAATAGCTTAGAGTTACACAATAGCAAATGAAAGTGGAAGGAATCAAACCTTGTACTATGGGCACATAAAGCAGGCCATTAACGTCTTACAGCTTTTTGTCCCCTGTGCTAACTGCCAGACAATGCTTCATTTTTAACCAGTCTGATTCTGTCTCTTCATATAATGCAGCTGATTTTTGTTTTCTCTTAGGACGATATGAGGTATTACCAGCTATGCTAGGAGAAGAAAGACAATGGATGTGTAACATATGCCGGCACAGTTATCTGGAATTTTGTAGGGAATTATATGTCATTTTTATATCAGACTGATTTGTACAGATGCTTGTGTTGAAAAATATATTTGTAAAGTTGCTTGTGTTAACAATGTACCAACAGTGGGTCCTGATTGTATTGTAACTGAGGAAATGTATATATATTAACAGAGGATACTGGAAGAGAAGAGGTTAATCTCAGTCCAGCTAACTGAAAAATAGTAAGAAATTGAATTACTTAATTTAGGCCATAAAGATTGTATTTTACAGTTCCAACTGCAGCCAGAGATGAAATGTCTGTACCAGACAATGGTTTATTAGCTCCTGTAGGAACAGAGGAAGTGTTTTATGGTTTTATAGCTTCCAGATGCTATAAAACCTCTCAGCAAAGCTCTGTCTGTGTGTCTGGTAACACATATGTGCTAAATTTTGGTTCAGTTTCTAGCAAAGGGGGTAGCACGGGAAGTCAGATGAACAGATGTATGTGATGCCATTCTGTAAATGAAGACTAAAATTATGTTTTAATACCAGACGAGAAAGAAGTCTCAGAGCAGTTTGTTTTTGTAAACTGACATAGAAGGATCACTCTCCTACTTTATCTTGCCTTGCTCTAGTAAATGACCAGGGAATAGTAATTCTTTAAATCAGTCAGGAAAATATAGCCAGATTAGTTAAGTACTGTTTTTCTGTATCTGTGTGAATCTAGTTATTTTAATATTTCCTCTGACTGAAACTCTGGTGTTTATTGTAAATATATATTCCATATTTTCATGTTCCTTTATTATTTATTATTAAATATATTTAAACTTTTCATTGTGTCTGATCCTTTCGAGAATATTTTAACCTTTGAGAGTACTCATATCTTTTTGGTGACTCTGTGGCCATTCCTGAAAAACTTACTGCATTGGTCAAAACATTACCATTTGTATTAATATTAATTTCACTCAATATAATTGGGCACCCTTGTAAGAGCCTTAGAATAGCTGGCTTTGGAGTGTCTGGTGGCAGTAACTACCTTATAGTCTGGGCAGAAAGAGGAATAGCTAGTAAATCTGTACTAAACTTTCCAAGGTTTGTGTGTGTGTGTGTGTGTGTGTGTGTGTGTGTGTGTGTGTGTGTGTGTGTGTGTGTGTGTGTGTGTGTGTGTGTGTGTGTGTGTGTGTGTCAGCTGCTTTGAGCAGGGACACATAGCACTAGTTTCACAGAGAGGGTGCTGAAGGACTTGGCTTGGACACTCAGCTAAGGACTCAGCTCTGTAGCTGTGCCGTACTAGGGACCTGGAGGGAGACAGAGAGAGAAATCCAGACCCTGGACTGTGTGTGTTCCCTGTGTGTTCTTAAGGGAAATTGTGCTTGATGCAGAGAGTTGCATCTGGAAATACTATGTGCATCTATTTTGGTTCTAAGTGAACATCCCTCTCCAGTGTCAGTGGTGAGGATTAAGTCTCCTTGATTACTGGCCCTGAAAGGGGATGTCACATCTCCACTTAATTTCTGACTCTGCTATCCCCACCCAGGGTACCAATCCTCTCTCTGTCTCTTCTTGTTTGATAACCAGTGTATCCCATCCATAGTTTAAGCATATCACTTTAAAGGGAATTAATCATGTAGGCAACACACTGGCAGCAGAACAGCAAGCCTAGGCAAGGTGTTAAGATGTGCAAATGGGAAGTCTATCCTGCTGCCTTCCAAAGGTATTTATCTCATTATTTCTTTTCTCATGGTGTGACATGCAATGGCAGTACAAGAGAGATGACATTCTAGTGTAGGTTACTTATAGAATGCAGTCTGTGCATTTGTGCAAGAACTATAAGTGTTGATTATGTTTGTTTTGAGTACTTACCTCCAACAGTCACGGTGTTTCTATTTTATTAATGTTAAGAAAACAACAAAGCCAGGATGTACTGAAGGACGACACTATAGAATGACTAATATGCAGCAGATGGTAAAAAAATAAACACTTTCAAGAAAAAAAAAACACAGAATTCTTCACTTGGGTTGTGAAGCAGTTAGTTTAATGTGACAAAAGTGCTTAACCGACTTGTGTGGTTTTATTTATAATTAAAAATGTTTGGTTTTTTTACTAATGGCTGGAGTTTAGTCATTGTTTATTTTGGTCCCTCAGAGCATTCTGGTAATTTTGTTGTTTTCTTTGGTTACTAAGTTTTAAAATGCCTCCAGATGTTTCAGCATTTTTTTTTGGTTTTCTGTTTCATTAATGTGTTTTTAGTGACTACCCACATAATCATTGTTTCCTTTCCTATGGTATGACATACATTGACAGCACAAGAGATTTACATTCCTCTGTACTCATCCTACAAGCATGAATAAGCGTCCATCTTACTTTCTTGAGTATTGTACTTCTAATCCTTGCTAGACATTAGCACCATGCTTCCCTGAGGGTTGAACTTCAGTCCTCACCAAATGTTAGCAGCATGCTTCCTTGAGGGGTTTTCTTCTCGTCCCTGCTAGAAGTTAGCAGCATGCTTCCCTGAGTGTTGTAATTCTAGTCCCAACAAATGCAGGCAGTGTGCTTCCCTGAGTGTTTTAATTCTAGTCCCCATTAGACATTAGCAGCATACTTCCCCAAGTGTTGTACTTCCAGTCCCCACTAGATTTTAGCAGTGAGGTTCCAGGGATTGGTTCTTCCAGTTAGAGATGGATCATAGTCAGATGGGGCCCAAGGCAGGGTAATAAATCAACATCCCCCACATCAGCCATTCCAGTGTCCCATTACTTGTTTATTTCTCCCCCTTTACCATAATCACTGTTCAAACCTGTCAGTGTGATGCTATTTTCTTCTTTATGTCTATATACATACCTCTCAACTGTCCAGATGTTTGCAGAATGCCCAGATTTTTGCCTCAGATGCCTGGTGTGTTCCTCATAAAATTTGTGTTTTTCTGGTAAATCAATGAAAATTGAAGTCATTAAATAATGATAGACATTTGAGTTTCAGACTTCATTTCCTTCAGAAAATACATACTAACACAAAACCAGTGATTCTAGCATCTTTATAAGCTTATAAGACCAGTATCTAAAATCTGACGCTGTTTTTCAGTCTTTGTCTTCCTATTATTTGTGGCTTTGTCCAGATTTCTCCAGATAAGAGGTCGAGGGGTATGTTCTACAATGATTTAAATGTTTTGATTTAATTTAAAACTTTTATTTCAAATTTTATAGCACAGATGGTGACAGTCATTTGCTAAACAAAACACTACAGTCTCACAATCAAACCAGACTTATATCATGAACAGTAAACTTCTTTTACATTCAAAGAAAATGCATCTGGCCAGTGGCAGATTGTTTACCTGTGGGTTGTTTTCAAACCACAAGCCCCTTACACACATTTGTAGGACCATGCATACAAGCATGTGTTTTTTTTTTTATTCACATTCTTGATTCTAGTAAATTAAATTATATTCCTTGTATAAATACAGCACCACTTGCTAGACTGTTTTAAATTTGCAGATTTTAACATTTTTCCAGTAAGCAATGAAACAAAAAGTATTAACAAAGACAAAACTACCTATTTCAGAACATTAAACCATGAAAGGCCACTCAGACTTCTGTCATTCAAAAAATCAGCCAAAATGTACAATTTCTTCAGAAGTAAAAGTTATCTAAATAATTCCACATTAAAGAGATCTTTGACAAATGAAGAAATTGCTGCTGACAAACAACTTTACATTTCATCATTTCATGTACAAATTCAGTGCCTGCTTCCCTTGAAGAATAAATTTCCTGTTACATTTAAAAAAATGATAAACTGGTAATATTGCATTAGGAATAGCTGGTAAACCAACAGTAGGGTCATAGTTTCTAGGCATCTCATTCAAAAGAGGGCACACTTAGGAGTTCAGCACCCTCACCCCCTGTTAAAGTGCACCACAATATCAGCAATCCAGCTACACACTCTGGGAGTAGAACCCACTACCTTCTGCACCAAAGGCAAGTATATTACCTGTTGTGCTACTAACAAATTATATAGTACAAACACTGATAATGGCCATTTGGTAAACAAAACAGCTGAGCAGTGAAAACCGACAACATGACCAACAGTAAACTTCTCTTCCCTTGAAACTCACAGTTCCTTGAAAATGTAATGAAACTCACAAATCCTTGAAAATGCACCCCTGAAGACAGACTGTTAGATGGTATAGAGGATTCAGACTCTTGTATCTGTAATCAAGGTGTGACGACCCTCCACTAGACCAGTAATCAAGAAGCCTCAATCCTCACCACTGGCAACACTGGGGATGTTCACTGGGAGGATGACAAGTACACACACACACACACACACACACACACACACACACACACACACACACACACACACACACACACACACATATTATTTCAAAATGCAGCTCTCTGCATCAAGTGCAATTTCCTGACCACAGTCAGTCTGGGGATGGTTTCTCCCTCTTTCTCCAGATCACCGTTGAGACTACCCACTGACACAGCTATAGAGCTGAGGTCTCAGCTGAGTGACCAAGCCAAGATGTACAGCACCCTCTTCATCCAACCAGTGCTTCATGTCCTTGACACACACACACACACACACACACACACACACACACACACACACACACACACACATTTCTGCCCAGACTATAGTAATAGTCTCGTAATATTAATATTATTACAAATGTGTGTCACCAAATAAATATGCAAGTAATTTCAAAACTTAAATATCTCTATACAGATCAGTCACAATGAAAGGTGTAAATATATTTAATAATAAATAATAAAGGACAAGACAATACTAAATATATATTCACAGTGACATCTGAGTTCAAAACTGCAGGAAATATTTAAAACAACATTGCAGGACAGTCTCAAATAAATAAAGCAAAATATCTAAACTAAGCTTCACTATATTCCTGACTATATCTAAGAGAATTGTACTATAACCTAACAACTTACTTATACAGCAAGGTAGATGTGTGGCAAATTGGTCTTCTTGTTGTCAGATCCAAGACAAAATATAGAATACACCAAGAGACTTCTCAAATTCATATCTCAAACATTACTGCTAGGCTAGCTTGCAGAATTACATCATCTCTGGTCATCTGACCTCCAGTTCCCAGATGAAACCCCATGGCTAGAAGCTGGCAGCATTTAGCATCTACCTGTAAAAACATACAGACAAAGACTTCTGCTCAGATCTTTGGCAGATGCTGGAAGTCATAAAACAATTACATTCCTCCACATTTCCAGACTAGTAATTAGCTCACTCTAAAGACAATACAGAAATCTCCCTAGTACAGACATTGTGTCTCTTGCTGCATTGAAAACTGAAATATACCATCTTTTATGACTTAGCCTATAAAGTAGTTTAATTTCAAATATTTTCCTAAAGTTTGCTGGACTGACGCTAATCCTCCAATTTCCTCTGTTAACATATACATTTAAACAGTTATAATAGTGCATGTACATTTCTGTTATCTTCCAGTGGGGCACACCGTGGATACATTTTAAACACAAGCACTTTACAAAATACCTTTTCAACCCACATGTCTGTACAAACCAGTTTGATATACACATGATATATGTAACACAATCATCTTATATAAATCATGTTGATATTCACAAATGACATATAATTATTTACAAAATTCCATCTAGCTGTGCTGGCAGTATTTCCTTTTGTCACACACCCCCCCCCCTCTGAAGAATCAAGCTAGTTTTTCAAGTGACACTCGAGAAACATTGCTTGAGAGGAATGAGCCTATCTGGGAATACATTACCCTATTCCCTGTCTTGAGAGCCCATCTGAGTTGGAATTGTTAACCCCACTGCAGTGTTGCACTGTCATATCATATGCCTGCAGTAACTTGGGATTTTGCTGGCTGGCTTGCTGTAGATATAGATCCCCCTTAGACTCCTCCTGCCTCCTATTGCAAATACCTATCATGGTAAGATTTCATCATGTTAACATGGTACAGTTTGTGCCCCTGCCTCCTGCCTAGCAGTTCTACCATGTAGTTAACATCACTGACCTTCTTTACCACCTTGTATGGTCCCTCCCAGGCTGCCTGCAGCTTGTTGTGTCTGACAGGAATGAGGACCATTACCTGCTGCCCCACAGCATACTCTCTAGCTCCAGCATTCCTGCCATAACATACTTTTTTTGCTGTTGGGCTTCTGCCAGGTTGTCCTTGGCCAAGCCCCTGAGTTCCTGGAGCCTTATCCTGAGGTTTAAGACATATGCTATAACATACTCCTTGTAGAATTAACACTCACCCTCCCACTCTTCAAAAATCAAATCTAGAGGTCCCCTCACCCTATGCCCATACAGCAACTCAAAGGGTGAAACACCTGTGGATTCCTGTGGCACCTCTCTGTAAGCAAACAACATATGGAGCAAATATTTGTCCCACTCCCTCTTAAACTGGTTGGCAAATGCCCATAGCATGGTGTTTAGTGTAATGTTTAATGTCTCCACATGACCACTAGTCTGGGGATGGTAGGGGTGTTTTTAGGTGCTTCACCCCACAGTGCTTCCACAGACAAGCCAGCAGGTCTGACATGAAATTGGCACCTCTGTCAGTCAGTATTTCCTTTGGGAAACCTACCCTGCTGAAAATCTCTAACAAAGCATTTTCCACCTTTTCTGCCTTGATGGAGGACAGGGCCGCTACCTTAGGGTATCTAGTAGCATAATCTACTATCACTAGAATATACTTCTTCCCTATGGAACTAGGGGTACTCAGAGGCCCCACAATATCCATAGCTATCCTCTGAAATGGTTCCTCAATCACAGGCAAAGGCATCAAAGGAACTTAACCATTGTCTCCTGCCTTGCCTAATTTTTGGCACTACTCACAGGTCCTGAAGTACCCTGTTACATCCCTGGAAATCCCAGGCCAATAAAAGTTCTGCATAATACATCTCTTTGTATGCTTTATGCCCATATGACCTGCAAAGGGAATGTCATGGGCTATGCCTAGAAGTGCCAGATGGTAGGCTCTGTGCAATACCAACTGTTGCATTCTCTCACCTTCTAGCCCTCCTTCAGAAGTCCACTCTCTATATAGTAACCCTTTGTCCGAGTATACAGACTGCCACTTTCCTTGAGAATCAGGTGCCTTCCTAGCTGCCTCCTTCAAGCTTTGTAATGTAGAGTCTGAGAGCTGAGTCTGTCACAACTCTCTCTTTGTAACTCTTCCCAGCTCCCCTTCAACAGGAAGTCTGGCATCCTCTGACAGCAGTGCCTCACTGTCAGCCTGGGTACTACTACTCACCTCTGCCCTTGCAGTCACTCTGTCCAAGGGTGAATCAGTACCCACCAGCAGCTGTAGCTCACCTTCAGTCTCACTGTTACAGGGTAGCTCCCTTCCTGAAGTAGCCACATCACTAGTCCTGGCTTCAAGTGTGCTGTCTGTCTGGGTCCCCCCGAAGCTACCAGACCCACATGCTTGTCTCCAAGCCTGAGTGTGTGTAACTGCATGCACACAAGGTATTGCATTAATAAAAATCATTCCCTATCAGGACATTTGCAGGGATATCCTCAAACACACCTACTTGATTACTTCCTTTTCCACCCTCCCAGTCAAGGTGAATCCTAGCCAAAGGTATTTGAAATGGGGTCCCTCCTAAAGCTCCGACTGGAGTAGACTGTCCAAGCAAGTAGTGCTCCTCTTTAACCATTGCAGGCTTAAAAATAGTTAGATCAGAGGCTGTGTATCTCTTAGCAATGGCGTGTTTCCCATCTACTAAGATAGGATATAACCACTTGTGGTAGTTTGGTACCCTTGTTGTCTTCAGACAACTTACTGCTGGCATTCTGTCTTTCCCACTTGCTGGGTCCCCTACCTTTTGTTCCCCACCTTGCCTCTGTGGACCTCTATATGCTACATGGCCCCACTGATTACATTTAAAAAATGTAACCCTTGATCCTGGCCATGTACCTGAACTAGTGGCTTCCCGTGTTACTGGAGGACTCTGTTGGGGCGGTTTAGGCTGCCCACTATGGGTTCCCTTATACCCACGTGCAGCAGTGGGTATACCTTTCCATGCAGTTATGCCCTGCTTGCTAGGTAAAGTGGTGACCTAACAGCCACTCACCCACATATGAAAAAAGTGCTTAACTCAGCAACATAATCACACACACTTTCATCTGCCTTGCATCTATGTTCACAATTTTTTTTTTCTATAAGCTTCAGGTGTTAACTTAAAACACTCTAATAAACAATTTTAACTGTATTATAATTTAAGCAGTCAGTATCAGACAATTTAGAAACAGTAGTTACAGCTTAACAATGGATTAAGGGGGTCAGGAACCATACCCAGAGTCCTTGGTCAACATTGTACTGTTTACATACCCTTTCAAACATATGAATAAAACTATCAAAATTATCACCCTCTGTAAATTGTGGAAGAAATTTACTGACCTTTATTGCTTCGGGGGTTCTGTTATTCCCTTTCCCATTACCTTAATGACCCTCGTGAAGAGTCAGCATCTCCTTTTCGTGTTTCCTCTGCCTCTCATTTTCTTTGGCTTTCAGACATCTCAGTCTCTCTGCTGATTCTAGTGCTGTTTCTCCTTTTCTTCAGCCTCCAAATGCTGCAGTTTCTCTGCTGATTCTAGTTCCAACCATTTGGCCTCCAGTTCAAGTCTCTTTAATTCCAGATGGATTTCTAAGTCATCTGAGGCAAAGTTGAACTGTCCATTTTCTGAGAGTTATACATCTCCAAGTTCAGTCTAGTTGTCTTCCTGGTTGCTGGTCTGTGATGCAGCTGTCACTAAGGCTGCAACCATTTCCACTTTAGTCAGGTTGGCATGCACCAGCCCTTTGTCTTGGTACATCTCAGCCAACTAGTTCCTTGTCAGCTTGCCATACTCCTCTGCTGACATCCTTGCCTGCTCTCCCTGACTAACTAAGCTAACAAAAAAATAAAATAAATAAAACTATTGTGATATGAAACTCTGAAGGTCTGCCATGTGGCTGCTTGAGAGTACAAACACCTTCTTTAGTGACCACTGTTTGCAGGCTACAGGAGTTCAATATCAACACCACTGAATCCCGATATTGGATATCCCACCACTGCCAATCAAATGTGATGAACCTCCACTGGACCAGTAATCAAGATGCCTCAATCCTCACCACAGGCAACACTGGGAGACATTCACTGGGAGGATGACAAGTACACATACAGTATTTCCAGATGCAGCTCTCTGCATCAAGTGCAATTTCTGTTAAGAGCACACAAAGACCACAGTCAGTTCAGGGCTGGTTTCGCCCTCTTTCTCCAGATCCCCAGTAAGACCTCCCATTGACACAGCTATCGAGTTAAGATCTCAGCTGAGTGACCAAGCCAAGACCTCCAAACCCTCTCTGTCCAACCAGTGCTTCATCATGTCCCCGCCAAAGTAGCTCACACACACACACACACACACACACACACACACACACACACACACACACACACACACACACACACACACACACACACACACACACACACACGCACACACACTCACACACACACACACACACACACACACACACACACACACACACACACAGCCCTGGGAAAGGCTGGCACAGGTTTACTAACTATGCCCCTTACTGCCCTGTCAACCTCTTAGCACAAAACACCTGAACAAAGCCAATAATGGGTGAATACAGCCCCCAAACATTCAGTGAATTCAGTTCTCAACATAGCTCTCATCAACCTCTTAGCAAAAAACAACCAGACAAAGCTAGTAATGGGGGAATATAGCCCCCAAACATATTCAGTTCTTACCATAGCTCTCAACCTTAGCACAAAACCTGGATGAAGTTAATAATGGGGGAATGCAGTCCCAAAAATAGGGACAAATTTCAAATAACCATCTTATACACTTAGAAAATTGCTAGAATAAAAGCTTTTGTGTTACCATGCACTTTCTGAAGAATATGAAGTCTAATATTCAAATGCGTGTTATTTTTAACATTTGTTAACCAGGAAAGTCTGATTTGGAACAAAAGCTAACTTTTAGTAGGTAAGGCACCCCAGCCAAGAATCAAACCAGAGAACATGTAGCTGACAGGCAACAATGCTACCACTGTATCAATCCACTACTGGCTTTGCAAGGGCACAAAAATACAGAAACCACAGATTTTATGAAGAACAGAAGCAACCAAGGTCAACAGTCTTTTCATATGGTAATAATCCATTAGCAGGAATTAAACATTAAAATGTCACCATTTAATGTCAAAGGCAATTAAAAGACTGCCAACTTATATTCTTTTTCAGATATCTGTGGATGAACATGAAGACATTGTGTACCATCTCCTGAATGCTGGTCAACCCCTCAATTAAGCTATAAAGGAAAAAAAAAAACGTTTCTCATTCTGACTCCTAGCAGCATCTGCTGCAGCTTATTTTATGTTTTTTCGACTGATTTTTTTATTATCTTAAGTGTTTACTTTATTATAGGCAAAGTCTAAAATTTAATTTATTCTTCAGTTTATCGAACCTACCACACAGAGTAAGCCCAAAGGCCAAATGGCTTGTATGGATGCAGTTTATCACCATCCTCATAGTTACTGAAATTCTATTCAGTCTGTTTTAGTCATTTTTTTGCCATAGGCCCTTAAAATACAGATTTCTATTCTAAAAAAGGAACTGCACATTCTAGACAAAATGGCTTATCTCTGATGTAGCTTTTCTACATTTTCTTGAAAAACAGAATTTGCTGAACATAGTTATCAATTAACAGACCTGTACTAGCACATGATGTATCTGGTAATAAGGTTTTATTCATTGCAGTACATACTGCTTTGAGAGTTCATTCTCTCACATAATCCATGTTGTTTTGCAATGAGCCCTATTGAAAGATGCCACAGAATTTCTCTTGCAATGGAATGAGGTATGTAATATATGTAAGATATTTGTAACTGAAGGAATGCACACACACACACACACACACACACACACACACACACACACACACACACACACACACACACACACACACACACACACACACACACACCTTACTCACTCTGACAAGCGTCCCTGTTATCTCCGTGAAGTCCTCAGCTAAAGTAAACCCATCATAGCGCCGTTTCACTGCTCGCTGATCTGACTCCATCTTCAGTCCTCCTCCTCGCTAAAGGTAAAAAACCCCGCAAAACCTGAAACTGTCTGTTTCAGTTCAAACTGAAAATGTGTTTTTTAATTTTAAACTAAAAGAAGATTAAATAGTCAGCTGCAAGTGCAGCCCTTGTGCCCAGACTATAAGGTAGTTTCTACTGCCACCAGTCACTCCTTATCAGTAAGGCCTTTACAAAACAATGTCCAATCTTACTGTGTAATATTAATATTAATGCTAATGGCAGTTTGACCAAGAGCAAGGTTATTAGGAGTAGCCCACACAGTGTCACCAAATAAACATTCAAGTACTCTCAAAACTTAAATATTTTTAGACAGATCAGCCACAATGAAAGGTTTAAATATATTTAATAATAAATAATGAAAGAACAAGACAATACTAAATATATATTCTCAGTGACATCAGTGTTCAAAACCACAGGAAATATTTACAACAACATTGCAGAACAGTTTCAAATAAGTAAAGAAAAATATTTAAACTAAGCTTCATTGTATTCCTGACTATATCTAAGAGAATTATACTATAACCTAAGAACTCACTCATAGAGCAAGGTAGCTGTGTGGCAAAAGGGTCTTCTTGTTGTCAGGTCCAAGACAGAATACAAAATGCTCTGAATCACCAAGATATTTCTCAAATTAATATCTCAAACATTACTGCTGGGCTAGCTTGCAGAATTAAATAATTCCAGGTAATCTGACCTCCAGTTCCCAGGTGAAACCCCCATTGCCAGAAGCTGGCAGCATGTAGCATCTACCTGTAAAAGAATACAGACAAAGGCTTCTGCTCAGATCATACAATTACATTCCTCCACATTTCAAGACTAGTAATTAATTCACCCTAAAGACAAAACAAAAAGCTCCCTAGTACAGACATTGTGTCTCGTGCTCCCTTTAAAACTGAAAGATACCATCTTTTATGACATAGCTTATAAAGTACTCACACTAAAAATATAAAAAACTCATGAAAAAGAAATAAAAAAAATGTCCAGGCCACCAGTAGAAGCAAATAACTTTTATACAAATCCACAGATGAGCGCTTTCGTCTTTGCACAAGACTTCTTCAGATAAAACTACACAAGTGCTACACATGCTTTATATAATAGTTCTAATTACTGTTAATTAAAATTTAAAGCACCACACTCAAAACACACTGATATAAAATATATAGCTTATAAAGTAATTTAATTTTAAATATTTTCCTAAAGTTTGTTGGACTGAAGTTAACCTTCCAGTTTCCTCTCTTAACATATACATTTAAACAGTTACAATAGTGCATGTTTATTTCTGTTCTCTTCCAGTAGGGCACATTGTAGATACATTTTAAACACAAGCACTTTACAAAATACCTTTTCAACACACATGCCTGTACAAACCAGATTAATGTACACACGACATACAGTTCTAGTACAGATGTACACAAGCATCTTATATAAATCCCGTTGATATTCACAAATGACATATAATTATTTACAAAATTCCAGCTAACTGTGCTGGCAGTATCTCCTTTTGTCACACAAGATACAAGGTTTAGGCCTGAACAAGTTAATTAACTAACCTGCAATTCAACCTGAGCAAGTTAATTAATCAACCTGCCTCTTCACTAGGGCATATTACACACACACGCACACGCACACACACACACACACACACACACACACACACACACACACACACACACACACACACACACACACCACCTCTTTTCTGGGTTGCAACATACCTCCACCTTTTTCCCCTCTTGTGCAGTAGCTGATTTGAGCATGTACAAGGCATTATAGCCCTGCATAACTGGAGTGCTCTTCACCTTTTTAAACAATGTCTCAGTCACTACACAGATGTCAACAAACTCCAGTGTGAGAAGGGGGTTCCCTATTGATTTGTCGATAGCTTAGGTTGTCGAATATGCATTCGTCGACACCTAAGTGGCGAATGCTTAAAATAGCGAAAGCCCACATCATCTAATTCCTAGGGAAAGAATTCATGTGGCCGTTCCCTGGGATTTGCCCTTTCCCCAATGTAGAGTGGTCTCGGAGCTGGTATATTTAGTTAGGGGAGGTGTGGGGGGGGTGCAGCCCCCCACTATGTTTGGGTGCATTTGTTTATTTTGTTTGCGGACGGCCAAGTGAATTCTTTCCCTAGGAAAGAATTTGATGATTTGGCCATTTGCTGTTTTTAGCTTTAGAAGCTTAGGTGTCAATGAATTTGGATTCGACAGCCTAAGCTGTCGATGTTATGATGTAGACGCGAGAAGGGCTTGTAGAGAGTGGAGTTTCTTGTTTATGCTCTTCGCATTGATCAGTAATACCTTTATACTTTCCTTTGCTTGTTTCATTATGTTGGTAGGTTTATCAGACTGACATTGCTAAAAAGGCACTATGATGCAGACAATGTCTTTGTCAATAAACAAAACCTGAGATGGGAAAAAATGCAGGCCATCTCCAGTGAAGCAGCATGGTCTGTTGATCATATTCTCTCAAGCTAACAAATATTGGACCACCAATAACCCAATAACCTCTGATGCCAAAGGCTAAGCCAGTTTATGAAGTCAATTATTTTTAGCTCATATTGCTGCATCATCCTTGGAGAAGATAGAATGCTGCTCACTGCTAGGCTCATACCTGCCTTGGCTACATAGTCTAAGGGCACCATCATGTCTCTCGTCATTTAGTCCAGGGTGGTACACCTCAAGCCATTGAGTCTGAGCTATGACAGAGTCATACTGGAACTTGTTCATTGACTTGAGTGCATGCATGATCTGATGGATCTTGGTACCAGACAAGCAACTATCACTCTTTCCTTGCTCAGCCTGGTAAGAGGAGCAACTCTATGTCTTACAATGAAGTAACCTATAATGAGAATGTTTGGTTGGGTCAATGCCTGCCTTATGGGCTCAGAATCTGTGACTTTGGGATTCCTTGTACTATGTGAGGAAGTAGGCTTAACCTGATGAGTGTGCTTTGTACCTGTGTTATGTTTTAGAGTTCTTTGAGGTTTAGGCAAGTTAATGTTTAGAATATGATGGACTACGTGTACTGTGATGGCCTCAAAGAAGTGTGATGTGTGATGTGTGATGTTCTGCTAATGATTTTACTATCTGAGTTTACTGTGTGAGTGATTTTTGCCTCCAGGGATATTACATATCTATATCTCTCATACACTGTGCTATGCTGTTTGAGTAACAGATCATCAGACATCATGAGGCAATTCTTGCTAACTGTCTCAAGATACCCATCTCAATCAGGCTAGCCACAGAAGTTGTGGTCCATGATACCGACAGGAATGACTCTGGGGGAAGTGGTAACTATAACTGCTTGGAGCTCGGTTTTAGGATAATATTTGGGAGGACTTGCTGCTGAGTATTTAAAGTTCAATACGAAGCAACTAGCCTCATAGTAAAAAAAACAGTAATTTAAAGCTAAAATCAATGCAAGCAGTATCAGTACATTTAATATTAAGCAATTTTATCAAAGGTCTTTTAGTGTGATGAGTAGTTTAAGGGGAGAAATTTTGCAAAATTATAGTTATGTACTGACTGTCAACAGCCAATAAATGGGGAGAGGGATGGAATTATGTTGTCAGTATCATAAGGTGCATGCAACAACAGATACATTAGGCTTAAGAGCACAACTACAACAGGGTGGATGGGAGAGGAAAACAATTAGCTCTTTCGCACTAGGCTGACTGGCCTGGAGCTGCCAAGACAAGTCTTGAACTAGCCTGACATACACTCAGTACATAAGAATGAAACTTGGGATCTGATGTTGTTCTTTTCATTCCTCCTCACTGATGGGTCTCAGATCTGACACTGGACCTGACTCCCTCTCCCACAATGCACCATACCTTGTCTAACCCATCAGATCTCATTTGCCATCATCGCTTGCAGATGTGGTCTGTGAGTCTCAAGTGTTTCTGTGGAGAAAAGTGAAAAAAAGTGTTTAAACTTCGCTCAGGTTTATTTATTTCTTTAAAAACTTTCTTTTATAAAGCTTTCATAAAACTTGCAACAACAATAATAAAGAACATGCACCCGAAGAAGTAGATGTGAAAGCGCTGGTGCCTGATTAAAGCTTTAAAACCTGGTGCTCCTGTTGTTTTTAGATACTTTCATAAAACTTGTTTAGCTTTCTGCTAGATTTCTCCTATTTTCCCCTCCTCTAGCTGGTCACAGCCATAAGAGATTGTGGTCCTTCCCCACCTTTCTATCTTCTTCCTCTTACTGCTGTTGGCATTGTACTTAAAAAAAAGTTATTTCTATCTAATTATATATTGTTGGTAGTAGAATCTCTTGGTATGTGAATTTTTAGATCTATACATTTAGTGTTTTCCTTCTGAGATAAGTGAACTAAAGTGTGTTGTCTTTATTGTGTTATGATGTCTGATAAACCTACAGGCTTCAAAAGATGCACTTCTTGTTGGCATAAAATTCTGAATTCGGATGTCCACAACAAGTGCATCTATTGCTTAGGACTCAATCACTTAAATGCTGACTGCCAGATATGTGTGGTCTTTAACCAAAGGGCCCTTTCAGATAGAAGAAATAAATCGCTACTGAAAGAATTGTTGCCTTCTTGTGGGTCTCAAACACCCTCGAAGCCTTCCAGTTCCAGAGAACTAAAGAGACGAGCCATCTTTGCCCCCCCCCCCAACAGCTTTGTCTCATACTTCTGAGAAGAGACAGAAATTATTGGATCTAACTCCTTTGGATCCAACTAAGACTACATCCTCTTCATATTCTAGAGCTTCCTCAGATCCGACAGCTACCATTGTGCTATCAGGATCTCTAAGCCTTAGTGCATCAACCTTGGATCCTAGGGTTTTTGATCTGAAGGTTTGGAGCTGTGCACCAGTACTGGCTATGAAACTGGTATCTCTGGTCCCTCCATCTCAGATCCTGCAAACACTAACCAAATCCAGACAGCCTTCCTCAGCCTCTTCCTGTAGGTCTTCTTGGAGTTTCTCTGAGACCAATGTGGACAGGATGATGCAAAGGTTCCTCAAAGCTCAGATACAGTTGGGGGTCCTACCTTAATTTTCCCATCTAGGATCCATGAGTGCTCCATCACCTACATTACAAACTCCTTTTCCAATCCGACTCTTGTTTTCAGAAACCCAGGATCCAGGACTCCCAAGAGAGTCAAAGTTGTATCCAAAAAAGCACCCTTCCTTGACTCCTACTATGTCCCTATCCAGCCCTGTTCTGACTTTGACAGATCAGAGCTGGACTTGGATCCAAGATGTCAGTTCTAGCTCCGGGGGGGGGGGGTGGCTTTGGCTCTGGCTTTGGCTTTGTCATATCGGTCCCTTCCTCTTGGGTTTTGGCTCTTGACAGTTCAGGTCCAATTCTGTCAGGCAGGCTTGGATCTGATGTGAGCTCTTTTCCCACCCCTCCGGCAGCTTCAGCTCCAAGGGAGAGAGAGAGGGTCTCTCTTGGTCCATCGGCCTTCCAGATCATAGAAAGGGCTTTCTGTACAATCAGAAGAATATCTCCTCAAATCTGGGTTCCTCCCCATCCTTTGTCTCATCTGATAATTGAGTCCATCAATCCTGCCATAGGTCAGCCTTCCCCAAAAAGCCACCAGATTACTTCCCAGCATGGGGTTCTCCTTTCTTCTGATACCTCCCCTGAACACCCCACAGAGGAGGTTCCTTGCAAGAAAAAGTGCAAGATGAGGCAGTTTGACTTCCTCTTCTAGTCCCTGTCCTAAGACACCGATTTTGATGAGGGAGAAGGATCCTCCAGATTACCACCTGATGATGTCTCATTTGGAGACATCGTTGAACTTCTTAAACAAAAAGGAGGATGCTCCTCCCAACCTCCTTCTTCTGTAGAGTCAGTGTTTCTGGAGGCTTTTGTGGTGGGCCCATCTATGTCCTGGATGACTCTCCCATGCAGACAAACTCATAAACTTAGTTTCTCACTGGGTTTGGAAGGAAATAGACACAGTTGAGCCAGTTCCTAAATGTCCTGATGGGTTCCTCAGTCCAACCTCCAACTGCTTGTATTGGAGTAAAGGCATTCCAGTTGATTCCATTTTTGTGTCTTCAGCCATGAAAAAGGAGTTAGTCAAATAAAGCTCCTCTGTTCATCCCCCAAACAAGGAGTCTTGGACATTGGACAGACATGGAAAGCACATTTATGCCTCAGCTGCCTTTGCACTGAGGTCATTAAACTACTTGGCACACTTCACATGTTTGCAAAGAGACCTGGTTAAAGAACTAACCAACTTTCTTGCAGAGGTCTTGTAGAAGAGGACCTGAAGAAGTTTTCCCCCAGTTGACGACTCTATCTTCAATTGCTAATTCCAGAATGAGGTTGATTTATCATATTGCAGAAGTAAGGTGCACAAGACAGTGGTGCAACCAGTACTACTGTATGGTACAGAAACCTGGGCAGTAAAGAAAGACAGAACAGTTGAAGAAGCTAGAGGTGATGGAAATGAAGTGCCTGAGAAAGGTGATAGGATGCATACTGTGAGACAGACAAAGAAATGAGGATATAAGAGCAGAAACCAAAGAAGCTCCAATTGCAGAAAAGATCAAAGAGAACAGATTATGGTGGTTTGGGCACATGTGTAGAAAAGCAGAAGACAATCTGGTGAGGAAGATTTGGGACAGACAGGAAGAAGGTAAGAGGAAGTGAGGACATCCAGCAAAGAAGTGGATGAATAGTGTGAAAGAAGATCTGCGACAATCAGGCATGAGTGTTGAAGAAGGCAGGAGTATGGCACTGAATTGAGAGAGTTGTTGACAGTTAACTTGATACCCTGACCCCATGTAGAAAAATAGGAAAAAGGGGGCTGATGATGATGATGTTGATTTATCAGAAGGCACCTCATGAACAGCTGGTGCAGACATAGCCATTAGGGGACATGCTTGGATGAGGCTTTGTGACTTTATGGAATCGTACAAGGTGTCTTTCATTAATGCCCCCTTTGATGTCTCCTCCTTGTTTGAACCATTTGTGAAGGAAACGCTTACCTGCAGCGAGCAAGAAGGAACAACCTTGTCTGCCGTGGGGATCAATTTTTTCACCTCTCAGAGAACTTTCTCAAGGAACCAGTGAGGTGAGAATAAGAGTTGGTTCAGGAAATCTCAAAGGGCTTTCCAGGACCCACATGGGGATACTTCCTCCAGAGGCAGAGGGGGAAGTTTCAATGGTAGGTGCCACCCCAGAGGTAGAGGGGGTCCACAAAATCAGGAATTCAGGGAACCTTTTCCTGATAAGCCCTAACAGTGCTCCTGAAGTGCTGCCCGACTGTCCATCTCTGGAGGCAGTCATGGGACATCTAACCCTGCACCTAGATGCCTGGACAAAAATAACAAACAGCTGGGTGCTAAAAATAATACCCAGAGGTTATTACATTCCCTTTTTCCCTTCACCTCCAAGTCCCAGAAGGAAACTCCCCAATGTACCATCAAGTTAGAAGGAATATGCTACTCAAGAAGTTCAAAAACTTCTAGAAAAAAGTTATCTATAAGGTCCCAAACAAACAAACAAACAGGATAGAGAACATATTCACGCTTCTTTTTGGTGCCAAAGAAAACGGAGGACCCAAGACCTATTCTAGATGTCAGCAATCTAAATCAATATGTCAAGAAGTTAAAGTTCTGGATGGTTACAGTCCAGTCCATTCTGCCACTTCTTTGCAAGGATGACTGGATGTGCTCCATAGATCTCCAGGATGCATATTATTATATCAAAATGAACAGACGCTCCAGGAGATATTTTGTGCTTTCAGCTGGGAGCCAATCATTACCAATTCAGAGCACTGCCCTTTGGACTCATCACAGCCCCCCAGGTGTTTACCAAATGTATGGCGATTTCTGCGGCTCACCTGAGGCTAAAAGGATTCCAGATGTTTCCATATTTAAATGATTGGCTCCTCACTGCACCTACAAGGCATCAACATATTCAAGCCAGAGATTACCTTGCCCAGATCTTCAGTTCCCTTGGCATCTGAATAAACCTGTCAAAATCAAATCTGACTCCTGTACAGAAAAGGAATTTATAGGAATGCAACTGAACACTTCAATACAAATAGCTTTGCTACCGCTACATCACATAATATCTCTCAGACAACAAGTACAGATGTTACTAAATCTTACTTCTTCCCCAGCAAATCTAGTTCTCAGAGTGCTGGAGAATATGTCAGCAACCATTATTCTTGTACCCTTGTCAAGACTTTATATGTGAGCTCTATAATGGACCTTGGCTGTTCAGTGGTTCATTCTTTACCATCCTCTATCTGCTCCTATCAAACTGACCTTAATCTGCAGACATTATCTACATAGGATCATAGGAGGTTACTAGGCTAATGGCACTGGGGCACTTACAAGCCTAGCCAAGAGTTTATCCCCAAAAGGAAACCTCAGTCAGCACTTGTCACCCCTGTCAGTGAGGGACACAGGTGGAACCCCTGGGATGAATTTGTGGTTTCCCATCCACTCATCAAGGGTGCACTTGAAGGGAGTCAGCAAGGTGCTCTGTTTGGCGTGTATGGGAAGTCTATTCCAGAGATGGGGCAGCCTCTGTGAGACAAACCTCTCTCTCCAGCAGGTTTTGTTAATGTCACATATTAGGTTCAGGCCTTTTGAGCAGGTAGTTCGTGAGGAGTTAGACTTACAGATATGGAGCATCTCTAGTAGGCAGGGTCTGAGATTGCCTTTTAGGCAAGACTGAGATCATTCTTGAGCAATCTGTACGATACCGAGTAGAGTGATAGTGATTTCAGCTTGTCTGCAAAGGACAGATGTTGGAGGCCATGGATTCTCTTTGTGAGGTATTTCAGTGGCCTTTCCAGTTGGTGCAGTTGTTTGGAAAAGTACATCTCAAAACAGGGCATTAAACTCAATTATTGGTCTAACGAGGGAGGAGTACAGAGAGGTAATTTTCTGGATGCAACCCCTTTACTTATGAGATGAACCAAGTAAAAGGATTTTCTGACCACTGCCGCTACATGATGGTCAAATGTGAGGTTGTTATCAACCTGAGTGCCAAGGTCTCTCACCACACGTTGTGTGCTTAGGGGGTTGCTGTTGATGTGGTGATCAGTAGGGGTCATGTTTTTGATGAATGGTATGATGACACATTTTTTTGCATTTAGCTTGAGGCCATGACTTTGTCAGCAGTCATTAGTTGCTGTGAGACCCTTGCAGTATGTTAACATCATTTGGGGAGTCAATGACAGCACCCCAACTTACAGTCGTCAACAAACTTGGTCAATCACAGGCCTTTTGTCTTTGCCTGTACCTCTGAGAAATATATGCCAAACAGTATGGGTCCCAGAACAGATCCCTGGGGAACTCCACTAGTGACAGGTCGCTTGTAGACAGTTTAAGTACATGTATATAGTAGTGGTGGTACAGGACTTGCAAAGTTCTGTTTTTGTTGGGTATAGTATGACTCTGTTATTTTTAAGCATGGAGAGATGAACCTTGCGGGTGGAGCTTGTACAAAGCTGAATTGTTATAGAGCTGGAGATGATGGATTACTGTATTAATGAGAAGGAACTAGATGAAATCTAATACTTGTGATGAGGTGAGGGGATGCTTTTAAATATTGTACTTGACTGAATAACTAAAGGAAGTTACTTATGGTTGAAGGGAATCTGTTAAAAGAATGGGTGTTCTTGGGAGAGGGAGATTCATGAGGCTAAATAGAAAGACTCTGGAGATTTTGTAAAGGCAGTAACAGAAATAAGTAAGAAATCTACAGTTGGAGTTCAGATTGGAATTAATGTTAAAAGTTTAAAAGCTGTTTTTTATTTGTGAGTGTTTCAAATCGTTAGTAGGACTAGAAATGGAGGGGTAGCATGCTAGTGACTCATAGGAGTGTTTTCTTTGGGGGGGTGGTGGAAAATACTTGCATTCCCAGGATGCCTTCTAAATAACATGAAACATGACCTATCAAGGCCTCTGGAATTACTATTTAACTGTAGCCTCCAAACAGGCTTCGTACCTCACGAATGGAGAAAGGCAACAGTCAACCCTCTGCACAGAGGTGGGCCATCTACAGACCCTGGAAACTATAGAACCATAGGTCTCACTAGTCATATATGTAAAGCCATGGAAAGAATTATCATGGAGATGATCAGTAGAGATATAGTAAACCTCCAGACAATGGACACAACCCAGTTTGGTTTCATAAAGGGCAGATCATGCCTACTCAACCTGGTGGACTTCTTTGAGAAGGTCACCAAAGCAATGGATGAGAGCAAAATCGTTTACACTGCCTACCTTGACCTGGCCAAGGCATTTGACACAATACCCTACTTGGGCATTGTTGACAAACTCAAGAGGTTAGGTAAAAACCCATATGTCAGCTGATGGATAGCCAACTGGCTCACAGACAGGACCCAGGAAGTTAGAATTGGGGAGTCCATCTCTACAAAGAGGCCAGTCACAAGTGGAGTCCCTCAGGGATCAGTCCTTGGACCGCTCCTTTTTGGCATTTACTTCTCAGAAGTCAAGGCCAATGTCAGTGGTCTCTGGCTGACTAAATATGCAGATGATTGCAAATTAGGAGCTGTCATTGAATCTCACACTGACAGAAATGTTGTCCAGGAGGGGCTGACACAGACAAACAACTGGTGTCAGAGTCATGGATTCATAGGTTCATAGGTTGGTACTAGGCTATCAGCCCTAGGGCCTATGCAAGCCTAGCCATAATAATTCCCTGGCTATTTCTTCCCACACTAATTACTTCCCTGGACCCCTGTCTAGCAGGGCGACTGACATGATCCCTGGGGTGAATTTCCTTCCTCCCATCCAATCATCAAGGTTCCTTTTGAAGAGGGCCAAAGAAGCACTCTGCTTGACATGTATGGGCAATCTATTCCAGAGTCTGGGGAGTCTCTAAAACTAAATGCCAAGAAATACATAATAGTATCCTTTGGGAAGTCATCCATCCCTGGTAACTATCATATTGACAACACACCCCTTAGAGTTGACCCAGTAGGCAGGGACTTTGGGACATACATAGATAGTAATATAGCCTTTGATCATCACGTGTCTACAGTGGTGAGGAAATCATTCTGTGTTGCACAACTTATAAAAAAAGTTATGGCATTTAAGTCCAAGGAAGTCATTGTTCCACTGTATTCAGCATTCATCAGACCTATCATTGAGTACAGTGCCCCCTTTGATATGTACCTATCCAGGCATTTCCAACAACTGGAACTTCCACAGAGGTTCCTCACTAAAATAATACAGGGGATAAGTAATATGTTCTATGCAGACCAACTCCAGCCCCTATACCTGTATTCTGTCTCCTACAGGCTTTTGAGGGGAGCTCAATGCCTGGCATACAGGGTGTTGTCAAACCCCACTCTGATGGACCTCCTGCATACCCACAAAACAAACAGTACTAGAATTACCCATTCTAAATACTTAAACCTTGAATGTGATATAAATAGGACCTGCTGGAGAGATAGGTATTTATCACAGAGACTGCCCAGTCTATAGAACAGGCTCCCCATGCATGTGAAGTAGAGTTCCTCCCTAATCCAATTCAAGTGCAACTTGGACAATTGGATGGGAAAATTGAAATTCATCCCTGGTTTGGCACCTATCTCTGATGCAAACAGGTAACCTGTAAATGGTCCATATCCCAGGCCCATGCTTACACTTATCAGGGGTATCAGAATTCATCAGAGATTTGGGATCTATGGCTAGGCTTAAAAAGGCCCTTGTGGTTGTTAGTCTAGTAAACACGTATGAACCTATGAACCAGTAAGATAGATGAGTGATAAGAAAATGAAAGAAGAAAGCAATCAATATAAAAATAAGGTATATACATTCTTAACTAATTACATCTGACTAACGCCTGCAGGTGCATTTGCGGTTAATTCCTACTGATACCTCTAGGCATCAAATATTGCTTGTTATTTGCATCAATAATTCCAAAACCATGCTATGTACAAAGTTTTACAAAAATTCATCTTAAAACTTACACAATGGTAAACTCAAATCCATTAATATTTGACCTCTGTCTAGTGCAGATTAATAGATAATAATGACATTAATATTTATAGATATAATTTTCACATTTTTCTAGCTAATATCTCAACAACCGAGTAACACAGACACAAGTCCTTAGCCTGACATGAATGCTCTCAGCTAGATGAATAAAATGCTGCTGACGGTATGTGTGCAACTTGAATGGTTGCTTAGATATTGTAAGTTGTTTTCAAAATATTACAAATGTAATAGTTACTGTGTTTATTGTGACTTATAAAATTTGGTTTAAGACCTAGAACCCAGCAATACTACCACTATAAAAATAGTTTGTTCATAGGTTCATAGGTAGGTACTAGGCTATTGGCTGCAGGGCTTCTACAAGCCTAGCCAGAAAGGTACACTGGCTTTCGCCTCCCAAGAAAATTATATAGTGCTGAACAGTTTTCCATTTACACTTCTTTCATAACCCCTATGGCTCCAGAGATATGAACATTTGTTTGAAATGTGAGGACATAATTTGATTGTGTCAAAAGGCTTAGGCTCTGCCCTTTGAAAGTTAACAGTGGAAACTTCCTGAGCACCACTGGAATGAATGAGTTAATATGTGCACTTGTAACATTAATAGTATTAGAGGTGTAGATAAGAAGAACATGATCTTGTAGAAATGAAGGAGATTTGATATTACGTTGCAGTAAACCTTTCATCATAAATATGCCTGATATTGTGGACACATGGACTAAGTAGTGGTTGGTGGATGAGCTCCTGTTGGTCGTTTTGGCCAGATTTGGTTGATGCTGAGCTGGCTATTTTTGCTAGCAAATGAACAAGTATGATTATGTATTAGTGGGAAGTGTATAAAAACTCGGGAAGACAGAATTAGGAAAATAAGATGAAATGACAAAAAGGGGGGTGGGTTTGGCATAATGGTTAAGGTCTTCACCTCAGTGACACAAGGTATGTGGTGTAATTCTGACCTCAGGTTATTGGCTAATGGACCTTCAGTGCAGTTAGCCTAGTATTCACCTATGAACCAAGAAACTGAAAATTCAGTTTTTTTTATTAAAATATTGAAAGCTAATAAATCACAAATAAGTAAAAAATAAAGAGAAGTACAAAGATGAAGGCAGCAAACTACCACTCGTTTTGAATTCTAGTTTCCTTTCTCTTTTCTCTGTTTTTACAACATTTAGAAAATAAAAACAATATGAAGGTCGCTAAGTTTTCAACAAGGCATACGATTTAATTCATAATTTTGTAGTTGCAAAGGAAGACTAAAGCACACATACAGTCTTTATCTCTACCAAAAGCTGAGAGATGTCACATACAGGTATACATATATTTAACTCATGTCCCTTAGATATCTCAACAACTTAAATGTGACATACATTTTCTAACCTACTCACATCAGAAGCACGTTGCATAATTGCTCTAAAATGTTCTGTTGCTTAGACTGAATATACACTTCCTATAATCACTCCTTTTTCTAGACAAAATATTAATGTCTTCCAACTTGCTCTAAATAAGACTCTGTAGTTCATCCATCTTGCTAGCCCAGCTGAGTACCATTGCACTATACTTACGAAGACAAAATGGCTGCTCATTACTGCCAGGATTTCCTACTTGCTTAAGTCTTTTACCTTTGAACTACTGAACAATGGATACTGCCCACCTCTGGCAAAAATTATTAGTATCAAGTATAGCCTACACATTAAGAAGTAATTCTATTATCAAGCTGATGAGACCTAAATTCACCTTAACAACCTGTGAAAGATCTTTCTTAAAATGAGCCCCTGCTTCATAGAATTCTCTTCCATCCCATATTTTTGAATTGCAGGATCCCTCTCTTATCAAAAAAAAATGTGAAGGTGCATCTACAGAATGAAAGAAAATACACTTGCTTTAAGGATGCTGGTTAAGGCATGCTACCTATAACAATTCTCATTTAATAACTACATTAATTACTTCTACTGCTGTTTGTATAAATGTGGCATATTGTGATGTTTTGCATATTTTTTCTGTAAATCAATGTACTTTATTTTGCTTTATGTGTAAACTCTGTATGTCTTATTTGCCATTTGGTCTGGAAGGTGGCTGGAGAGGGTCCCTTACCAGACCACCAACTCGGTAAACAAACTTAAAAAAGTAAATAAATAAATTAGAAACACTTTATTTCATTTTATTTCATTGTAAACACATAGCAGCCCACACTGAATAATCATTGATACATAATTTCATCATTTTATTATGAAAGCAGACTCAGTGAACTACGTTAAATGACTTATTGCTCTGTTAGCATAGGGAAGTATAGAATATTCTGTGCAATAGTTTGCATGCCCTATTATTCTCTTATATACTACATAACTATGAAAAAGTTACCCAAGCATATGATTTAGACTGTGACTGTAAGTGGACTTAATTACCATTCCAATTGCCCAATAAAAATATAAATTTGTAACAATACTACCAAAAAGCTTTTATTCATTTTGGCTACTTGGTTCCTAATCAGTTAGCCAATGTCTCCACCCCAGTGAACCACGTGTACCCCAGTGTGTGCCGGCATACCCATTGTTGATGGTGGGACTCATGTAGTTCTCCTGGATTTTATGTCCAGCCATCACTTTTAGGTGAGAAACATTTAAGAGGCACTATGTAAAGCTACACAGGGTGGAGGCAGTGAGCCATACAGAATGCAGACATACTTCCTGCCTCTGCTGCTGCCATGATAGGTTTCCTATACATGCTACTTAAAAAATTATACCTTAAGAGCTGAGTTGCAGTGACTACTTCATGTCACTCCTTGTTTACTTATTCCCTCTTTAGCTTGCAAGGGTGGACCCTAGAGAATTCTCAGGCTGTGGGGAGATCCTCATCCTCCATTTCAGTCAACATCCAGCAAGGGGTAACCATAATGAGAAAATATTTAACCTGAGAGACTCTCATCAGGGGATTGTGTCCTTCCTTCTAAAGTTCATATGATCTCGGCCATATGAAAGTCAAACTTTTAAAGTTTGATCATATGCAGGGGACCCATTACTGCAAGGCTTTCATAGGATTCATACAATAGTAATAAAAACAGTAGCTTAAATAGTATTGTAGAACTATCTGTTAAAAAAGAACTAACAAAAATACAAAAAGCAGCTAAAACAAACAGTTTAAACAGCCAAAAATAAAATAAAGGGGTTTTATAATGAACGTTTTCAGCAGGTCCTTGGGATAGCAGTTATTGAAGTTAAGAATGATTTTAATTCTTTCCATTCAAGTGATTGTTTAAGCCTTTTGTCTCCATGGGGTAATTTTCACTTAACAAAAGTAATTAGCCTTAAGTCAGCTCTGGTGGCATAAAGGAATAAAACACCTGACTTTGGTCTAGGTAACCCAACTTCAGTTAATAGATTGGATGCCTGATGGAGCTGGCAGGAAATTATGGGACTGGGTATCCATTGCCAGTTCATCATTCCTAGGGGAAAAAGAGAGGCAGATCTGGTTTGCCACTTGGGAAAGAACTTGAAGGAGCACAGGTTCACCAATCACACACTGCCAGTGTGTGCTTGTGCACTGGCTGAAGAAGGTAATGTCTGGAGGCACACTTCTCATAGCATAGTAGCAGTCATGGAGACTGTAGTAACCACTGTGGGTAACTGCTCCAAGAGGCAGGGTAGGCCACTCCACCAGATCTGGAAGCTGGCCTGTTCTCTACCAATTGAACATCAGCATGGGGGGTGGGCAACAAATGGGTTGATGAAGCAGGCAAAAATGTATATATCAAATGGGTATCACCTAGCCCATACATGTTTAGCTCTTGCCTCTAATAGAAAGAATGGGTTTTCTGGGTAAAGAGAGTGGGATCATCAGGCAAGTCCTTGTAGTGGTGAAAAAAACACTACCCCAGGTACTTGGGTACTGATAAAAAATGAACAATACAGTTATCCATATTTCTATTTATTATGCCCTTTAGTTGCTCCTGTGTGTTGATCCTAAATACCCTTTGTTTCACTGATATAGGGCAGGTCACGTGGTCACCTCAGGTCATAAATTACAGCATTGCTGTCACAGCGGAATCTGTCAACAAAACTGAAAGGAAGCTTGCTGACAGTATCAGTATCAGAAATAATAAAAAAAATACATTGCAATAACTACAGGGAGAATTTTCGCTGCAAAAATGTTGTTTAAAATTCTTTTAGTGTTTGGTCTCTTGAAATGACAATGCACAACAAAATCAAAAATATTTTTGCCCCTCTTAAAAGCTGTTTTAATCACAGTCAACATTTTATAACTCAACAGACCATATGCTGTCATATAATAGATATTGTCAGAATGCTGATGTTGAAAAATGTTATAATGACTAAACAATTTTCAAAATCTTCATCAGCAAACTCTTCTCTCTTTACCTCATAATGTGCAGTGTGTACGAAATACTTAGCTCTTGTCATAACCTTTAGTCAAGAACCATAAAAGACTATTCTGGGCTTCACTAAGAAATTATTGCCGTATACTGTAGGCCTTCCTGACTTTCAGAAGATCTTCATGTGGGAGGGCAGAGATATGAGAATGGTGGTGACTATTAGCATGTAGGTAACAGAGAGACGTCACTTGTTTTCTGAACAATTTAGTTTCAACAGTCCAATCCCTGTCTCCCAAAACATTCAAATTCAAATATTTTATTTGCTGTCGTTATAATTTATAGATTAAAGGAGATATCAGGCCACTGGACAAAATATGTTAAAAAATCATTGAAGTCATAGGTGCCTTCCTTTAAAAAAAAAAGCAGATTGTCAATGTACTGAAAGTAAAACAAGGCTTGTCTGTTTGAAATCTTGTTGAGTATAAATTTATACAGTGGCCTGCACAGGAAGGGGCAAAGGAGGCACGTATGGCAGTTCCCGTAATTTGTTGGAAAACTTATCAATGAAATGTGAAAAACTATGATATAAATATATGTAATTTCAATTAACAAGGCAACCAAAAGTAAGCTACTTGAGAACTGCCTAAAAGCCTCAGTTCTATTCTGATGTTTTATGTTAGAATGCAAACTAACCACATTGACAATAGCCCAGAATAAGTCTTCCTGCCAAACAGCATTATATAACTTTAGCATCAAACTCTCAGAAGCTTGAAGAAAAGATGGCAACTCTATACCTTTATTTATAACTTAAAATTACTACAAGATCCTGCCAGTTTTCTGGATCTTTACTGTCTTCATTATATGACAAACTAAAAATCATATTAAAGTGAAAATTGTGGGAACTATATATATATATATATATATATATATATATATATATATATACATAAAGAGAGAGAGAGTGCGCGTGCAAAAATATCCCTTTACCAGCTTTATTGCTTCTTGCCTTGAAAAAATGCAGTTGGAGATAGTCTTCTGATCCAAAAATAAATGTAGAAGTTTATTTTTAGATAATTGGTTTTGCCATTGTGAGGGCTTCTTCATATCTAAATTTACTTTCAAGTGATAAAGAATTTTGATAGATTCCAATCCATAATATCATTTTTGAAATTAGCATTTAAATAGTCCAGCACTGATGAGGGAGAGCATGACTGATGAAATCCTAAGCTATATTTATCATTAGAAGCCTGATTGGTCAAGCAAGGGCATATGATGATAGGTTATGTAGGTGGTGAGAAAGCGAATCACTGGGCCTACTGAAGAAGGGTACTGATTGGCAAAATCCTAAGCTGATCAGGTGGTTCACAGCAGTGACATTACCACAAGTCAAAAAGGAAGGAGTTTGCACTCTATCTGAATGTTTTTGGTGCATTTATTTGGAGAAGGGAGGTTGGAAGGGAATTCCACTGTTCTGCCATGTGGCAGGCATACAGTGAGTCTCCATGAGAGCTGTGTGAGGGAGTCACATTTACCAAATGTTTTTCAGATAAACGAGACAGTATAAGAAGGGGTATACCACTTCAGCAGACTGCTGTGGGAGGGATAGGCTTGTGGCTTGTGGAAGATTTTTTGTGCCGTTTTTAATTGTTTGAGGTGGTTAATGAAGTTGAGCTAGTTTTTCCATTTGAGAGCTACACAGTGGTGTGTTCTCTTAGGAAGGTTGCAAGTTAACATTGAAATATTGTTGTAGAGTTGTGTCTTATGTTGATTGTGGGCTGGTAAAGATTTCTGTGGCTTATGTCAGAGGAAGGGTAAGGTAAGCAATAGTAGTGGCCTTCTGTGCTTGATAAGACAAAAGTTTTTTTTGATTGATACAGCACACCTAATTTTTGGTTAGGTTACTAGATGAATGTGTAGATCAGATATTAGATGTTCATCATTATTGATTCCATGTGCTTTAGTTTTGTGGACTAGTTGCATAATGGTCAATGTGTTTACCTCACAAACAGGAGGTGCAGGGTGTGATTCTCACTAAGGGAAAATTGTCTAGGCTTAAAATGGTCCATAAGGGCAGCTAGCCTAGGACTTACATTTGAACCTAATATGCTACTAGAAGATTGAGGTGTAAGTAGATTGAGTAGAACTGATACTGAAACCGCGAAATTTCAAACCACGAATGTAACATAAACAAAACACTACACTACACAAACAAAAATACACCTACCTGCCGACACTACAAAAAAAACAAACCAACACACACAAACACAACAAAACTAACATATACACAATCTTGCTAAAAGCAGGGGGGCAAGCCCCCTGCACCCCCCATACGGGGATCTGCGCCCCCCCAAACACCCCTACTTATATATACTAACTTTGAGGTTGCACTAAACACACAAACAAAGAAGATAGTGCTTCTTCATCATCAAGTCTGTGCTAACAGTCCAGGACATCATCGCTGTTTGAGGACATCATCAAGTCTGTGCTACATCATCGCTGTTTGAGAAGAACTTAAGACAGGTTATGATAGGACACCTTCAGGTAGAGGAGCTTGGGAACGGAAGATGGGACCCGTTCAGGGGTGTGTGTGTGTGTGTGTGTGTGTGTGTGTGTGTGTGTGTGTGTGTCTTGAACCCTGTACCTTGGGCCCAAGTGGCAAGAGCCTGAATTCCCTACCCACCACCATTTGTAAAAATATTGCAGGATTTTCCCTCATACCTTTTCTGTTCCTCATAAAATCTGTGGTTTCTGCATTTGTGTCCTTGTTGCCTGACAGCTAAATGTTATTATCTGGTTTTATTCTTGGTCTGGAGTGCTGCTAATAAAATTAGCTTTTTCCTGGTTAATAAATGTAAATGGACATATTTCAATATCATATTCTTCAAAAGCAAGCTTTTATTCTAGCAATTTTCTAAGTGTACAAGATGGATTTTGGGACTGTATTCCCCATTATTGGCTTCATCCAGGCTTTGTGGTAGGGTTGAGAGTTATGTGAATTCACTGAATATGTTTGGGGGCTGTATTCACCCAGTATTGGCTTTGTTCAGGTATTTATTGCTTCATCCAGGTATTGCTTCATCCTTTTGCTAATGTTGAGAGCTATGGTAAAAACTGATTTCACTGAAAATGTTTGGGGGCTATATTCTCTCATTACTGGCTTTGTCCGGGTGTTATTTGCTAAGAGGTTGAGAGGTATGGTGAGAACTGAATTCACTGAATGTTTGGTGGTTGTAGTCACCCATTATTGGCTTTGTTCAGGTCTTTTGTGCTAAGAGGATGGTGAGAACTGAATTCACTAAATGGTAAAGTTTCAGTCTTCCTCTTAGTGAAATGTATAGCATTTTATTCTTCTAGCAACTTTCAAACATTATACAAGCAATGTTTAAAATGTGTCCCTGTTGTTTGGCCTCCCCAATAAATTTTGGCTTTTTGTGCTGCAAAGTTCAGAGAGCATTAATAGCACAACAGATAGTGTACTTGCTTTAGATGCTGAAGGCTGTGGGTTCTACTCCCACAGTAGGTAAATCATTGCTGATGCTGTATTGTGCTGTGCTGCAGTCTAGTAACTATGAACCTGTTAACAGTTTTATCCATTCTTATTACTAGCTTTTCATTTTTACTGCATGCAACAAAGGCAGGCACTTTATTTGTAGATTAAACAATGACATATAATACAGTCAGGAAGGTGTATCAAAAAGTGGGTTTCAGTGCTGTTTCAATGCATGTGAGTTTCAAGGGCAGAGAAGTATTAATGTTAGTCTATTTTCATTGGGGGAGGCTCCATTTGACCTCAGACAGCCCGGTTGAACTATACATATCTTTGCAGAATTAATAGATATTTGCTGCTTTTTGGTTTGTTTCTCATAAAATTTGTGGTTTAATCATTTAGGAATGAAGCCATTAAATGACAGACATTGAGTTTCAGATGTCATAACCTTCAGAAAAATGCATGCTAATGCAATACTGCAAACATCTCAATTGTCCCCAATCCTCCAAAATGGCAATTTTGGGGAGGGTTTACAATTACAACTGTAATGATCAGTTATAGATTACCTTTATTTCAGAAATGCATGTGGATGCTCTTATTTTGTTAGCTGCTTCAAGTTAACTGTTAATATTAAAATCACATTTTGGTTTCATAAAATTGTGGTTTCTGGCAAATTAGTGGCAAGTCATTAAAGATTGAAGTTAGAAAATAATGGCAGACATTTGAGTTTCAGATTTTATACCCTTCAGAAAATTTGTACTAATGCAAGATCTACCTGTTCTATTAAGTTAATAAGAGCAATATTTAAAAGCCTTATTTTGGGCCTGTGTCCCACTTCTAGTTCTATGTATGGCTTTGTCCAGATTTCTTGCTAGGTAGGAGTGTCAGAGCCATCACTGTCAATTTCAAACATTGTAGTGGCTCGGATGTCCAAGGAAGGCAAGAAGCAGTTATGCAGTAAGTGTGCAGAGTATTCCCCATCCAAGGTAGATCACAAATATGACCGTGGCTTTTCATCTGTCCTTGATTTTGCAAAATGTTCTGGTTTTCTATCAGATTTGTTGATTTATGCTTCTTATTATTCAGGAACTGCATGCACAGTGTCCTGTTGCTCTGTTTAAGTAGCCATGGTTTAATGAACATCAGGTAAGCTTGTCAGAGATTGTAAGACATATTGTTAAAGAATTGCCAGCATTGAATGCCTTTTCGTTGTTGCCATGCAGAGAATATTTACATAGCTAGATAATGTATAAGCCTTGGGTATTGAAATGCATATGACAGTATTTAAGGACAGGAAGTATTTTCAGAAGCTCATTACATTTAGACCAGTGTCTTATAGCAGTGTCTGTGTGTTAGTACACTTGTAGTTGGGTGGCTTTAATGGTATATGGTAAATAAGCATTGCTACCTTAAAAAAGCCAAGCCCTGCAACAATGAAGTCAAAACACAATAGTTCTGGTGGGTAAATGTACTCTGTAGTAATCAAAAAGGCAAATGTTTGAAAGTAGTGATGAAACAATGCTCTGCTAAAATGCTTTAATGCTCCACATTGCTGAGCTGCAATCACTAGCTACCAGCACCCACTTCAGATCATCAGTGCAACCTTCCCAGAACTAATTCAAGTCTGACCAGAATTATTTGGTGTGTTCAGCTCCAGATTTTGCCCCATATTCCTCTTAAAAAGATTGAAGTTGCTAAATGAGACATTTCAGTTTTAGATGTCATGTCATTTAGAAAATGCATACTAACACAAATCCTGTTACTCTTGCAATTTTCTGAGAGCCATATTTATAATTTGTCCCTATTTATTTTAGGCTTTGTCAAGATTTCTTGCACTAAGGGTGAGGCCTTGAGGGGTGTGGTATCTTTGTAAGAGAGAGAGAAAGTGAAATGCCCAAGTTAGAGTTAGCAGGTGGAATTTTCAAGTGCATTTTCAAGAAACTGTGAGTTTTTCACTGCTGCTCATGCCAAGTCTATTTACAATGTGCAACCATTTTGTTTAGCAAATGGTATCTCTATTGTATAAAGTTTTAAAGCTATGTTTGCTGCAGTCCAGGATGTCCTCCTTGGATGAGATGCCTAATAACTATGAACATTTTCTATTGCAATATACCAGCTTACCATTTTTAATTTAACATAGGCAATTTATTCTTTGATGAAACACTGAAATATACAAGTGTTGCTGTGTAAGATATAATTCAATTATATATTATAATTAATACAATCAGGTAAATCAAATAACTTTTGCATGGCCCTAAGTGTGCAAGGAGCCTATTGAAAAAACAGTTCAAAGGTAAATAACCTGCCACTGGCCAGATGCATTTCTTTGAATGTGGGTTTCAATGCGAGTTTCAAAAGTAGAAAGCTTTAATGCCAAGTCTGTTTCATTGTAAGACTATTGCTTTGTTTAGGTTTAGTAAATGTCTCAGTGTTTGGGCTATAATGTTTGAAAAAATTAAATCCAACTGCCTGTAATCATTGTAGAACTAAAGCATAACACAGTATGTACACAGATTTGAACAGTGTCTACAGTAAATGGGGAGAAATAGCCAAGTAATGGGACACTGGAATGGCTGGGTGGGTGGACTTGGGCGGGCTGTGTGAGCTATGTGGGTGGGGCTCTGGGTTTGCACCCCTGCAAAATTGCACACAAACACATAAAACTAACCACTACACACACTCACAAACACTAAAATCCCTACCCAATACCCTTACAAAAACACCACTTACCTCAAACCCCAGCTAAATTCACAAACTGCACCACATGTCATGTACGCGAACACATAATGGCGAATTATATATATATATATATATATATATATATATATATATACACACACACACACACACACACACACACACACACACACACACACTTACATTCAGGTCTCACACACACATACACACACACACACACACACACACACACACACACACACACACACACACACACACACACACATACTTACATTCAGGTGTGGGGGGATTAATTTCGGCAACTGAACATTTGGTCAACAAAATTTGGTCAGCTACATAGTCGGTCAACCGATATGCGAGATCACAAAGTTCTCTGGGTTGGGGAAATGCCCTCTCCCGACAATGTGCAATTTTAGAGCTAGCATATAATTAACATGTGGTTTGGAGAGACAGCCCCCCCCCCATCTCCACATGGGGGGGTGCAGAGAGACTTGAATCCCTTCAAAAAACAAAGTTTTAATCTTTTTTTTTTTTAACTGTAGTATTTTGTATCCACCAAGATTGTAGCTCAGCTCATGCACAGTAGCATGTTGACATTCATAGGTTCAAAGCAGGGTACTAGGCTAGTGGCCCTAGAGCCTTTACAAGCCTAGCCATGTTAGTCTCAATTTATTTATTTAACATTTGTTAACGGGGAAAGTCCGACTTGGAACAAAGCCAATTTTCAGAGGAGGCCCGGGGAGAAATGCTCCAGATGTGTGCCTTTGTAACGTGGGAGGAAACAGGAACACCCAGAGGAAACCCACACAAACACAGGGAGGGCATGCAGACTCCACACAGAAGGCACCTCAGCCAAGAATTGAACCGAAGAACCTCTTGCTGTGAGGTGACAATGCTACCACTGCACCACTGTGCCATCAAATACACTCATTTGTTCTTTCTGGGTAGTTTGCAGAATGAATTTATGAAAAGAGTGGGTCTGTGATCAACACCTGCTACACTTGTCCATGAGGGACATGGGTGCCACCCCAGTGGTGAATTTGTGGTCTCCCATTCAATTATCAAGTTTGATTTTGAATAGGGTCAGTGAGAAACTCTGTTGTATGTGAATAGGAAGTCTATTCCAGAAAAGCAGCAGTCTCTGGGAGACATATCTGTCTCTCCAGCATGTTCTGTTAATGTCACAAACTAGGTTGAGATCCCTAGAGTGAGTGACTCATGCCATTTGACTTCCGGGTGTGCAGCATTTCCATTAGGGCAGGGTTGGAGATTGCCCACAGGCCAGGTACAAGTCACCTGTCAGCAGCCTATAAGATACAGAGTAAAGTGACCAAGCTTTCAGCCTGTCCATGTAGGTCATGGTTTGGAGTCCCTATATTTTGTTAAAGAGAAACATCTGAGGTCTCTCCAGCTGCTGCAGGTGTCTGGTGAGGTACATGTAAAAGGGTGCATTATACTCTCTCTATTAGTGGTTTGATGAAGGTTGAGTACAGTGGAATTATAGCATCCCTTGACCTGGATGCTATGCCCTTGCTTATGAGGTGCACTACATAGAAGGCTTTCCTTACCACTGTGGAAACTTAGTGGTCAAAGTTCAGACTGCTATCAACCTGTGTTCCTAAGTCTCACACCACTGGGTTAGAAGTCAGGGGGGTGCTGTCAATATTATAATTTGTAGGGAATTCCATCTTGCCAAAGGGAATAATAATGCATTTTATTGCATTTGGTTTTAGACCATGACTTTGGCACCAATCATTTGTTTGTGTTAGCCCTTCTTGTAATATGTTGGCATCATTGGGAGACTCAATGATTGCTCCCAGTTTGCAGTAATCAGTAAAGGTGGAGAGCCAAAGGCCATCTACTTTGGCCTGGATGTCTGAGAAATAGATGCCAGACAGTAAGGGGCCCAGTACAGATCTCTATGGTACTCCACTGGTAATGGGTCTACTGTTGAAGGTGGAGACACCAATTTTGACAGAGTGTGTTCTGTTGGTGAGCCAACTGCCTACTAGTCTAGTAAAGTAAGTGTTAATCCCTATCTGGGAGAGTTTTTCAATGATGCCAGAGTGGGGAATTTGTACAAAGCCTTGACAAGGTCGACATAGGCTGTGTGCACTGTCTTACCATCGTCTATGGCTTTGGTGACATTCTCAAAGAAATCCACCAGGTTTAATAAGCATGATCTACCCTTAGCAAAGCCAAACTGGGTTGGGTCCAGCACTTGGAGGTCACCTATGTCCTTGTTGCTAAGGCCTATGATAATTCTTTCCATGGCCTTGCAGATGAGGCTGGTTAGACTTATGTGTCTGTAGTTCCCAGGGTCAGTTGATGGCCACCTTTTGTACAGGGGAATTACTGCTGCTGTTCTTCATTCTGCAGGAACATAGCCAGTTCTCAAGCTATGATTAAAGAGAACAAGAAGTGGGTCTGATAGGTCTTGTTTTAGATTGTTTAGTAAACAAACTGGGATATTATCTGGTCAAACTGAGGCCGGGTTTTTGGCCTTGGAGAGGACAGAGATGACCATTTCTCTAGCGACATTAGGGGAAGGAATGGTGTCAGGTATGCTTTGGGATATGGTAGGTGGGCATGGGGGTGAAGTTTGCACTGAATCTGTCAGCTAGCAGGTTGGTGATATCTTCCAGTGTAGTGAGTGATCCCATTTACAACCTGTTCAGCACATAGCTGAGCATTCCCTTTTAGACTCTGGATGTAGTTAAAGAATGTCTTATAATTATCCTTGGCTAGGGATGAGATTTGGAATAAGTATATTAGAGGGTCAGCCCAGGTTGGACTATTTTTAGACAAAGCCAGAGAGGTGAGATTGCATTGGTTTGGACATGTGCTGAGGAGGGATGCTGGGTATAGTGGGAAAAGGATGCTAAGGATGGAGCTGCCAGGTAAGAGGACAAGAAGAAGACCTAAGATAAGGTTTATGGATGTGGTTAGAGAGGACATGCAGGTGATTGATGTGACAAAGCAAGATGCAGAGGACAGGGAAGAAATGGAAACAGATGATCTGCTGTGGCGACCCCTAATGGGAACAGCCAAATGAAAAAGAAGAAAAAGAAGAAGAAGGGATGAGATTTTAGTTTCATAATTTTCTTTAAAAGACTTTACAAGATTTCTGATTTTCTTGTTTAGGCTTAGGGGGGAACTCTTCCTTTACAGAGTGATATCCCTCTTGCTTTTGGACAACCGTTTCTTCCTCTTGTTATATATAATCTGCTTACACTTGATGTCCACCATGGTGTTTTGTTTTTACAGGAAGACCTGGTTTTGATCCTGTCAGTACAGCAGAGTTTATGCAGTTGCTTAAGTGTTTGAATAGGGCATTTGCATACACTTCTGCATAATGATCATTGATCCCTTCAATTGCGGGTGGTATGAAGCTTTTTATACCATAGCTTAGTAGTCAGCAGTTAGCTTTGGTAAAGTTTTTTATAATTTGTTGTTCCTGTGAGGGTATCAGTTCCAGTAGTTACTTCAAATGAGATTGACTTGAAGTCTGGCCTAACCAGGGAGGGCATCACTCATGGGGAAGTACAGTGACCCCCCCCCCCATGTTGGTGAGTACTATGTCCAGACATTAGAGCCCTTAGTGGGGATGCAGACTATCTGTTCCAGAACATTTGAGTTAACAAAACCCAGGAACCTCTGGGTAAGCATTTTTTTGCTTGTATATGTCCCCCAGTCTATTGAAGGATAGTTGAAGTCTCCCATAACTAAGGTGTTGGACTGTATAGTGAAGGATTCCAGTAAACTGGGGTAGGCAGTGTACTTATCCTGGTTCATGGTGGGAGATCTATAGCTAGCAATGATGTGGTATGGTACTTTCCCAATAGTTAATTGGACATGGACTAGTTCAAGAGTCATGTTGTTTGACAAGTCTTGAAGTGTATTTGGTTTTAACGAAGATGGATACACCTCCACCTTTGCTTCACTCACAGTCATTTTGAGGTCTGAAAGTGTTGAAGGCATTGTAGCCTTGCATGCCCAGGGTGCTCTAAGCGGCCTTGAACCATGTCTCAGTAACTGCACAGATGTCAGCGTCCTCTAAGGTGAGGAGTGCTTCCAGAGAGTGCAGTTTCATGTTTAAACTACTAGCATTAAGCAGCATGACCCTGAGTTTGTCTTAATTAGCTTTTGTTATTTGACATTGCCTAAAAAGGCACTGTGGGAAAGACAAGGGGCTTTGTCAGTACTGAAAGTCTAGGGGGGACAGGTGCAGACCATGGTAGGTTTTAAATTTTATGTTTTTTTTTGTTTTTTTTTTACGGTTGCTTGGTTGGCCTACCATTGGTTTGCCCTAGTTAAAATTTCCCTTAAAAAGCCATTAAATGAATAGCAGCTTTGATAAACAGAGGTTCGATTGAATTGTTATTCACTGAATAGAAATTTGATAAAGTGATATAGACCTATCTGGGACACATAATCAGAGAGTTCTGTCATGTCTCTCTTTATATAGTCAAGAGGGGTACGTCTCAAGTCTTTCACTCTAACATGGACTATGACAGTCATAATGGTAGTTGTTGTTGAGGGATTTGAGTGCATGCATGATTTGTCAGATCCTGGCACCTGATAGGCAGCTGACCATGACCTTCTCCTTGTCCGGTCTGGTGAGGGGGGACATCTGTGTGTCTCGCTATGGAGTCACCTATGACCAAAGCATTTGATGTGTTTTGCCTTAGGGGCTTATTGTTGAGACACGTGTGTGTGTGTGTGTGTGTGTGTGTGTGTGTGTGTGTGTGTGTGTGTGTGTGTGTGTGTGTGTGTGTGTGTGTGTGTGTGTGTGTGTGTGTGTGTGTGTAATTGCTTAGTGGTGAGTGTGGGTGGTGTGCACTTGAGAGGTCTCTGTTCTTTTGGTAGGCTTTTAGTGAGTACTTCTGCGTCTGTGGGTTTATGTGTCATGACCTAATTTTCTGTGAGAGGTGATGTGTGTGTGTGCTGACAACCTGTTTGATGTCTAGTTTGTTTTTAAGTGAGAGAATTGACTCCAATTCAATAGTGTATTTGTATCTCTCACATAGGGTGTTAGTTTGTTTTTTAGGAGTAAATGCTTGTTAGTACACATGAAGCAATTGCTACATTACCTCAAGATGCCAATATCAATCAAGCTGGTAGGAGAAATGATGGAAAATTGCCCATCCATTGTGGCTGAATTTTTCTGTATATGGTATTTGGGAATGAAGTGGGCTAGCTGGACTTAGTCACAAACAGCAAAAATGAAGCAGTAATTCAATTAAATACAGTTAATAAAGTGCATTTCTGGCTTAAAATATACTTATTTTTCATTTTTTCAGTGTATGTCTTGGATTTCAGTGCAGATGCACTCCAGACCTCTGACCAAAGTTTCCAAACGTTGAGCAGCTCTAGTAAACTGAACACAAACCTGTGCAAATGTGAGGCTTATATGCAGGCAAATTTAAACAGTTTAACACAACTACCAATGGGAAAGGCCCAAAATGAGCCTTTCTCCAGCAATCTCCAACTCAGATGGGTCCTGAGCTACACACTTCTGCCACAAGGGTGCAGGGAGGCCTTCTTAATGTAAGATGACTGATTTAAGAGTACCGTGATACCAATCAGTAGAGTTTGAGCCAGTCTGAATCTAGCCTATGCCATGTAAGGCAAGGAAACACAATGTCTAGAAGGAAAGGAGTAAGGGAGAGTCACTTTAAGGTCAAAGTGCGATTGTTTAGTAGTATACTATTAGATGACCCGCAGTGGTACCACCCTCTGCACAAACTGGCCAGCCCTTCAAGCAGCTGTGAACAGTGTGAGACTATGAACAGCATTTTCTATAGAGGATTTTAAATGCAAGCATGGGGAACCCTGCTTGCAAATGCGAGGCTTTTATACTAGCAGGATAAAAGACTTTTATAAAGTTAAAACCTCAGGCCAATCAGATAAAACACAACAAGCTGTTGACTTTAGCTCCCAGCTCCCACAGGAGTGCAAAACAACCATCCCAATGTAAAACAAAATGGCTCTGAGCACAAGTGCAGTAACAAATGCTTTAGAACAGAAGAATTCCTGCAATATCAAGAATCCCTGGAAATAAGTTCACTAATCTTGAGAAATTTTCACAACATATAAAAACTTTTCAAAACTTAGAAATATTTTGGCAGACTCGGGAGAAATTTGGCAAACTCAGAACAGCTTTTGCAAACTACTGTTAAAATCACCTAAGAGCAGTACAGAAACAAACAGCTAGAGTTTCTTTAACAAGTGCATGCTGAAAAACAGTGATAAATTCAGCCAAATAAATAAATGTACCACAGAAGAGTTAAATATCAGTGAAACAGGACAAGTATCAGCCTTGTAGGGCCAGATGGTTTAGAAGCAATCCAAACCAGGCAAAAGGAAGCTCTGTATAATTGAGCATACTCTTACAAAAATGTAAGGCTTTTAGAATGATAGAGTTGAGAACTTTTATAAATTAGCCCTCAGGTAATCATTCACTTTCATGTTTTTTTCATGTTTTTAACATTTTTGATGTTTCAGCTGAACGCAGTCTCAATGGTGTTATATATATATATATATATATATATATATATATATATATATATATATATATATATATACATATATATATATATCAGTTATCAAAAAAACCTTCTCCCGGCGACCCGGATCGCCGAGACAGAATTGCCGACAACGCACATCCCCGATAATGGTGAGTAGTGCAGAATGGGATGTATTCCCATTCCCACAATGTGGTGCGATCTCGGAGTTGGTATATTTAAGTAGGGGGTGTGCAGGGGGGCTTGCCCCCCTGCTATACAGGTATTTGTGAATGTTTTAGGTGTATTATGGACACAGGAATAGGTTCCGTGCCTTAATACATTCACTTACCTTTGTCGGGGATGTGCGGTGTCTGCGATTCCATCTCGACAATCCTGCTGTTGGGGATATGGGTTTTCGTTCAACTGACATGAACCTAGATATATATATATATATATATATATATATATATATATATATATATATATATATATATATACATGTACACAGATATCTATATATATATATATATATATATATATATATATATATATAGATATATATTATATATACACGTGTGTGTGTGTGTGTGTGTGTATATATATATATATATATATATATATATATATATATATATATATGGGTGGCACAGTAACCTCACAGCAAAAGGTTCCCCAGTTCAGTTCTCAGCTGCTGTGCCTTCTGTGTGGAGCCTGCATCTCCTCCCTGTGATTGTGTGGGTTTCCTCTGGATGTGAGTGTGCATGCAAGGGTTTGGTATAGAAGAACAACTGTGGCAAGCCTAGCCACCTAGCAGTGTGAACCCAGGGTTGAAGTGACACCCTCATCCCATGAGCAAAAACGGGTTCCATGCTATACGTTCCTATTCAGAATTAAACCAAGAAGTAGCATATTCCCAATAGTGATCCAACAAAGGTCTCAAACCTGTTTGGGTTCTGAGGGATTCCTTTGCATATCCCTCATTTTTTCACATTCCCTTTAGCTCTTCAAGACAGAATTCCCAGCATAAATGAGTGCAGACAGATACATGTACTTATGTACTGCAACGTCCATGGTGTACTGTATGTATTGTCAAAAAGCAATATCTGGGCTTGTGTGTGTGTGTGTGTGTGTGTGTGTGTGTGTGTGTGTGTGTGTGTGTGTGTGTGTGTGTGTGCGTGTGTGCGTGTGCATGTGTGCGTGTGTGTGTATGTTTGTGTGTGTGTGTGTGTGTGTGTGTTATGTGTGCGTGTGTGCTTGTGTGTGTGTGTGTGTGTGTGTATTTATGTAACCATATGTTTATCTGTTCAAACTCAACCCCCTTTTAAAACAGTGTTTCTTTATCTCTAATAACAAATTGGGTAAATTCCAATAAAATAATATCAAAGGTTGCTACTCTAATGAAGTACAGTTTTTTTATGTACAGCTATAGTGAAAGAACCCGATTTTAAATCAGTCATTAACTTTCTTCAAAAATAATCAATACAGCAATCTCAATCTATTGAACTATCAACCAACTAAGTATAAAAAGTTTAAAAATGACATACAATAAATATTTTTACAGACAAGGCCTGCTGTACTACCTGCATCCTTGCATCTCTAACTTTACCAACTCCACAATCACACAACAGCAGGAATACAAAGACATTTCCTTCTGCTCCCTCTTAGACATTCTTGCTCCTGATGCAGCACACTGTTCCAAACAGAGGATATTTTAGAAAAAGGTCAAGTCTTAGAAGAGTAAGTTATCATCAGAGGGGTATATTTATCAGCCACAGCACTTACAGGCTTGTTAAAACCCAAATGGGAGTTATAGTTTGACAAGACAGCTGACTAATAGGAGTACAAAATAGCCATTTCAAGGTTTCCTCCACTAATCACAGATATGCTAGTGCTGACAGTAAAGATTAAGGAAAATGATAATTTTACCACAAGCAATATTAATAACAGATTATGGACTGTACTTCAAGACCTTGAATGCCAATGAAAGTTTGCATTTAGAGTAATATGACAATACATCTGGACAAGAATTTCCCAGGGATGTTGTACGCTCCCTGGAGAAGTTTGTCAACTAATAGACAAAACAACATCCCTTCTATTAAAAAAATGCAATTTACAACATGTTGATGATATTTTATTTAGCAAAGAGACCTGAGAGGAACATGTGCAAGCTTTAAAAGACTACCCCAAAACAAAACACGTGCAACACATAACCACAGCAGTGCATGTACCCGAGACAGTCACAGCCCTTAAAAACAAACAACACCTGTATATAATTTGTAATAGGGTGACTTGTCAGGCATACTGACGTCCCGGCTCACCAGGCTGAACAAGGAGAAGGTCACGGTGAGCTGCCTGTCGGGCGCTAGGATCCGCCACATAACACAAGCACTCAGGTCACTCCAAGGCAAGTACAAATATGACTCAGTCATTGTCCATGCTGGTGTGAATGACCTGAGACGCACCTCCTGGACTACATGAAAAGAGACATAGAGGAGCTCTCTGAGCATGTGGCCCAGGCTAGTATGACCCTGACATTGAGTAGCATCTTACCCTCACCAAGAATGATGCCACAATATGAAGACAAGATGATCAATTTCAACAATTGGCTTAAGTATTGGTGTCTTTCAAAGGGGGATCAATGCCTGTCAGCCTGGGATGACATGCTCGACAAGCCACGATGTTCGCTAGGACGGCTTGCACCTGTCACCCTGGGCTTTTGGATATTGGCAAAGGCTCTTGCTACCCCCATAGTGCCTTTTTAGGCAAGGCTCAAAAGACAAACCCACCTCCATAGGTATCACAAGGGATAAGAAACTAAGAGTAATGCTACTCAGAAGTCTAAACCTCAAGATACATGACTGAAACTCTCCTTAGCATGGAGAACATCGATATCTGTGCAGTAACAGAAACCTGGTTCAAGGCCCCGAGAGCACCCCAGCACTACCAGTTATACCTCATACCATGCTTTTCCCCAAAACTTGACTGACCCACAAAAGGAGGGAGTATCAATATTCACAAGATACCCACACCTCCAGGTTGGTGGCACCAGGCACATCATCAGAGACTATCCATGTGCAACTAACAGTGGGTAAAACTGCCTTCCAGTTTATAGCCTGCTACAGACCACCTCCTAACCTAGGAACCCCACTCGGCCTTCCTGAGAACACTGGAAAACATGAAGGTCTCTCCAAACACCATTATATTGGGTGACTTCAACTACCCAAACATAGACTGGGAGCATTACTCTAGCTCCAACACCCTAGCCCAAAGGTTCCTAGAATTTATAAACTCAAATGCTATGGAACAACTTGTTACCACTCCCACAAGAGGGGAAAACATACTGGACCTGATCATCACCAACATGGGGACTCTATGCTCCAGACCAGAAGTATCCTCACTGGATCAAGACCATAAACTAATCTCACTGGATATTCACATCCCGACACCACCCCCTGCCCAGAAAACCACAGTGAAAAACTTCTCTAAAGCAAATTTCACACTCCTCAAAACCGAGGTGGAATCCTTCAAAGCCCCCGGGCCTGTTGAAAATATGGCCAGGACCGCAGAATCCTTTATAAACGCATTCTATGAACATCTTCAGGAATGTATGGATCATGCGATCCCAAATAAAACCAAGACCCAATCCTCCAAAGGCAGATGTCCTGTCTGGTGGACCTCAGCCATAAACAAACTATACAATAGAAGGAGGAAGCTACTAAATGATAGAGCAAAATTCCAAAAAGGGAAGGCATCTCTGATCGGTATTAGCAAAAAACTACAGGCACTCATAAAATCATCTAAGGCCAGCTTTGAGAGAAAAATTGCACAGGACACTAAGGATAATCACAAGGCTTTCCTTAGTTATGTTAGGATCCTGGGTGGTAATTCCCAGATATGCTCAGAATTAGTCCAAAATGACAAAAAATACAACGAACCCACAGACATTGCCAACATCCTAGCTGACAGGTTCAGCACAAACTCCCTCCCACCAAAAGGGCAAATATCTATCCCAGCAGAGTGCTGCCCCTGACATCTCAGATGCTCAGGTAAGACGCTCTCCAAAGCAAAAACACAGCATCAGTGGGACCAGACGGTGTCCCAGCCGGCTGCCCTACATGAACTCCAAGAAGAGCTAAACCCAAACATAAAACTACTGTTCAATCTCAGCCTTACTACAGGATATGTACCCAAAGAGTGGTGTACAGCAACTGTGGTCCCTCTCCACAAAGTTGGTGCCTCAACGGATCCTGGAAACTATCGCCCCATAAGCCTGACTAGCTTGGTCTGCAAAGCTATGGAAAGGATCATCATGGACCTCATAAATAAAGATATTGGAGACCTACAGACACTGGATTCTACCCAGTTCGGCATTGTTAAGGGCAGATCCTGCCTTTTAAACCTGGTTGATTTCTTTGAAACAGTCACCAAGGCCATTGACGAGGGGAAGGTGGTCCACACAGCTTACCTGGACCTCGCAAAAGCCTTTGATACAATACCCCACTCGGGCATTACAGATAAGCTCACCAGCTTAAATATAAACCCCTATGTCACTAGATGGATTGCAAACTGGCTCAAGGACAGAACCCACATGGTTAGAATTGCTGGAGCCATGTCAGACTCCAAACCAGTTACAAGTGACATCCCACAAGGCTCAGTCCTGGGACCTCTCTTGTTCGGTATATATTTCTCGGAGGTACAGGCCAACACGGAAGGACTGTGGCTGACCAAGTTCAAGATGACTGCAAACTGGGGCCATGACTCTCCAGCCAACACAAGCATCCTCCAAAGGGCCCATAGAAACAGACAACTGGTGCCAGAGCATGGCCTCAAGCTAAACGCCAAAAGTGTATAGTCATCCCTTTGGCTGGCAAAAAGTGCTACAAATTACCACATAGGTGGTAATCCATTAAGTACAGAAGAAGTAATTAGGGACCTGGGGACCCAAGTTGATAACAATCTCTCATTTGACAACCATGTGGCCAAAGTGGTTAGAAAAAACATTTTATATAGCCCACCTAATCATGAAGGGATTCACATCTAGATCAGGGGAGGTCATTGTGCCTCTTTACTCATCCCTCATCAGGCCCATAATTGAGTACAATGCCCTTTTGGATGTACCTTACCAGACACCTGCAGCAACTGGAAAGACCCCAAAAGTACCTCACCAAGAGGATCAAAGGGCTCAAACAGATGCCATATGCTGCCCAGTTAAAGAAACTCCAGCTCTACTCAGTGGCATACCGCCTGTTCAGAGGCGATCTGTGCCTGACGTATAAAGCCATGTCCAACCCGGAATTAATGGACATGCTGCACCTCAGAAAATCCAAATCCCATCGAGCTACATGCTCAAGAGACTTGAGCCTCAGCACTGAAATAAATAGGACATGCTGGAGGGACAGATTCATAACCCAGAGGCTCCCTTCACTCTGGAATAAAATCCCAGTCCAGGTTAGGCAGAGTCCCTCATTGACTCTCTTCAAGAGGAATCTTGATGAGTGGATGGGAGATCGTAGGTTTACCCCGGGTATCACTTCTGTGTCACTGTTAGACAGAGGCACAGTATACTAACTTCAAAAAAGGGCATAGCAAAATTAATTTAAAATGGGTGGCGAAAGCCAAACACATTCTGGCTAGGCTTATAAATGCCCTAGGGCAGATAGCCTAGTATGAACCTTTGAACCTATGAACCTATTCCAGATGTTACAAATAGCTGGATCAAAAAGGAGTCATTTTTTTTTAAAGTAAGCAGTCAAATTCCTGGGAGTGAACATTAATCAAGAAAAAAAAAGTTCGGAAAGAAAGTAGTTAAAAAAACAACTATAACAACCAAATACAGAAACCGGTTTGAAGCAAGTGTTAGGAATATTTGGATTTTCTACAAAACAAAGCCTGTAGTTGTCACTCTGAAAGGCAACCTACATATGAATGATGGCCTTCAATGGACAAAACAAAGAAGACAGACTCTGAGTCAGATTAAAGAATAATTACTCAAAGTTCCTTTATTATGAATGCTGTAGGAAGGAAAAGAATTTGATGTTCAATTTGGAAATTATGGTGTTCACATGGTAGCTGTCCTCTTACTAAACAAAGGCCACAGATATCAGGTGCTTGGCTATTTTTCCAAAACGTTAAGCCTTATTGAAAGTAGAATGTGGGAATGCCAAAGACAAATGTTATTTGTGTTTTAGAAGCAACAGAGCTTATAGCTGAATTTAAATATAAATCACACTCCCTATTTCTTCCAGAACTATTTGTGTATCAGGCATACCTCTCAAGCTCTTAATGCAAGAAATCTGGACAAAGCCAAAAATAATGGGGAGGCAAAGGCTCAAAAATACGAGCAGATTTTAAATATTACACTTATAAGCTTAGAAGGTTGATAGAATAATAGTTTATGCATTACCATGCATTTTCTGAAAAGATTGAAGTCTGAAACTCCAAATATTGCCATTATTTACTGACTTTAATCCTTAGTGATTTGCCAGAAAAACACTAATTTTATGAAGAACAATCCAAAAATATGAGGCAAAAATCTGGACAGTTGAGAGACATGGTATCATGAGATATACACAGGTGCTCCACTGAAAATGTAGAGCAGTGCAAGGCACAATCTAGTGCAGCATTTATACACGAAGCAACCAATAACAAAAAAGCACTGTAGAGGAACCAAGCTCAACCTGGATAATCCAAAATAAACTTTAATATGAAAAAACATAAACGCTTTACTAAATCACTGTGTTTCTTTTCACAGACTTCATCAGGTGTTACACACTAAACAACTCTGGTGTTTATATACTCCATGTCCAATAGCCCATCATGTTAATCGGCAATTGAAAACAATCTTCAATGAATAGTCATAGCAATACAGAGTAAGTAAATAACCATATCAACAATAAATATGGAGGATCAAGTTTGGTTTATTTATACATGGAGACTCTTGATGGTACACAAATGGATCCTGGTATATTCACTACAGAAGCTAAACATTTGTTACTAGATGGGTAATTTTAGATCATGTAAATTAATTACTAAAGAAAGGAGCTCCATCAGGAGGCTATTCAAATCCAAGTACTGAGTTAGAGGCATTATAACAAGCCATACTACTAAAACGTTTATGCAGATAGTGAATATATTGTAAGACGTAAGGCAATGCTACTTTCTGTACAAGCAAAATGACTCATCACCTCAGAGGGGAAACAAGTAGAATATCAAGAGATACTGCAGGTGGTTTACTATCAAAATGTTGAAATTCATATGGTCTAACGTTCATTTGATCGACGCATATGGTCGACACATGAATATTAAGTAATTAATTTGGTCGACAGAAAGTGCATGCAAATTACCTGTCAACATTATGTTGATAACAGGCAAGGATTTACCCTTGTCAAAACTGTTGTGCAATCTCAGAATTGTAATATATAAGTAACAGGGGTGGGGGTGGGGGGTGCAGGGGGGCACAGCCCCCCCCCCCCTGCAAAAACACTAGTGTTAGTTTGCAGGTGTTTGTTGACCTTTTAAACTTTGAAATTTTTATTTTCAGTATTTTGAACGTTTGATGTAATGATTTCGACGTTATGATCGGCGACCATATGAATTTCAACATTTTGATAGTAAACCGATTCTGCAGGCATCTGGTCATTACAAAAAATGATATGCCTCAGACATTAAATGTCAGTAATGTAAAAACAGAACAGGGAGATGAAGCCAAATTAAATAATAAGGTAGAAAAGTTAGCAAAACTAGGGGCACATAAACAATCATAAGAGGTCAAGAAGGTAAAATGAAGCCATAATTCTAGACTGGAACATAGCTCAGTTAGAAAAGAAAAGAACTTAATAAATGGTAGGAGTATTCAAATACGAAATAAAAGTTGACCTGAAGGGATTATTCATGGATGGTTCGATTAATATAGATGAATCTAATTTTCTAACTGTATCCCACCCCCTTATTCCAGTCATGCTTGGTTTGTCTAAATTGCATAAAGATATTTTACAACCACCAATGTGTCCCATAGTGGCCACAAAGGACTCAGTTACTCAGCCCATAGCAAAATTTATTGATAGTAAATTAAAAGGCTTCTTGCAAAATGAATCATTTATTTGTAAAGATTCATATGAATTTCTAGCCAAAATCAATAACATGCCTTTTTGTGACAATATGTTTTTTCTTACTATAGCTATAAAAGATCTCTGTACTGTCATTCCTCACAATATAGGGGTCCAGTGGTTTTGTGAATATTTGGTTGACAAAAATATACCTCAGACAGACGTGAACATGCTTGAGCAATTGTTGGACATAGTTTTAAAAATTAATTTTATTTTGTTTGAAGGGGAATATTCAGTCCAGAAGGAAGGCGTGGCTATGGGGTCATCATGTGGGGGTGCATATGCAATCATTGTTATGCTCCAGTGGGAGAAAAATATTTATTTAATTCTCCCCTCTACATCAATTGCCACTTCTACATGCATTTTTTTGGACAATATATTTATTCTTTGGAAAGGTTCTATAGTTGACATTTGACATTGGCCCTTTTCTAGAATATATTAACAGTACCACATCCTTCTTACATTTTACCCATTCTGGAAGTCTGGTCCAGGTATTGTATTTAGATGTGCCATTAAAAAAGGATGTGGTAAATATAAGATATATTTTTGAGATTTTAGGAAGGAAACTTATTCTAATAGTTTCCTCCACTTCTCAAGTGCCCGCCCTTTTAAACAAAAACAAAACAAAAAAAAGCTGTATTAAAGGGTCAGTTTGTAAGAGCTGCGAGAATGGTGAGTTTGTCTGAATCATTTTTGAATGAGTGTGACCTTTTGAAAAATATGTTTTTGAAGAGAGGTTATCCCCTTGAACTAGTCCATTACATTATGATGGAGGTGATTAATAAAAGGGAAAGGCTGTTTTTTATACCTATTCTGACTAGTGAAGGATCTGCCCTTTTAACGCTGGACACTTGTGGTACAGGAAATGAGTTGGACTCTAATATTTCAAATGGTACTAACGATTAAGATAGGGGTTTTAAGTGTGCTCTCATTACAACGTTTTGTGATAATAGCGCTGTTATTAAAAATATTTTATTGAAGAATTGGGAAATTATAAAAAACTAAAAGGTAGCTTGGAATTTTCTGGAGTATGGACCAGTTATGGTTTATAGAAAAGGGAGGAACCTAAAAAATATTTTTGAGTAGAAGAAAGTTTTAACTGGAGAAGGCTTATGAATAAATATGTTTTTTGTTCGTATTCTAAGTATATACTTGAAGTGAAAGAAATCAGTGTTAACAGCGTGATGATAATTTTACATGCAAAATATGTAACAGTGAGAGGGTGGTATATTGTGCTCTGTGTACCTTTTGTCCCTATTTTTATGTCGGCAAAGCGAAATCATTTATATGAACATATAAGGGACATTAAACAAAGGAAGAATACAAATGTTTTAGCCAGACATTGTTTGGAACAACCTGGGCATGACTTTAAGTTTTTTATCTTAGAAGCCGTACTTATGAATTTAAGGGGGGGGGTGTTGTGGTCATTGCTTCTTGAACAACATGAGTTAGTGTGGCAGTTACGTTTGACTGCGTCTTGGCCCAGACTTAATGATCAAGTTTCCATTTCCACTATTTTATACAAGACTGATGACAATACCTTATTTATTTATTTTATTTTATTTTATTTAACATTTGTTGACCAGGAAAGTCCGACTAGGACAGAGCCTATGTTTTAGTGGAGGCCTGGGGAGAAATGCTCCAGATGCAAGTCTTTGGAATGTGGGAGGAAACAGGAGCACCTGAAGGAAACCCACATGGATGCAGGGAGGACATGCAGACTTTGCACAGAAAGCACCTCAGCGAATAATCGAACCAGAGAACCTCTTGCTGTGAGGTGACAATGTTAACCACTGCACCACCCTGTAAAATAGCTGGGAGTGATGGACCAATCATGGGGCTGTACTGTAATAATATTATTATGGCTATAACTGACTGGTATAATGGTCATCACTGAAGAATAACTGCATGGGAAAAGCACACACAAAATATGTCCACATGAGGCACTGACATCACAGAGAGTCCAAAACTAACAAAACTTGGCACACAGTTTTAAAATTTGAAGGTTATACATTTTAGCATTGCTAAATGACACCTTAAAAGACTCCTAAAAAAATGAAATTAAGTTGATATGAGATAAAAAAACAATTGTATAAACCTTGGATGTTGTCAATAAATTACAGAAACCAGCCAGTCCCATAACTTACAGGGGTTAAGACTGGACTATAACCCAGAAGGCTAGGTTTGATAAGCAACCCACCTGCAGACGTTTCTAGCTGGTGAGGGTAGAGGAATGATAATGCAGACCTACTCACTGTTACCAGGAAAAGGGTTGGGGTAGTGTGTCCTGGGACATGCAACATGTGTACCACCTACAGTTTATGTTACAGACAGGAGATGGACAGAGGCATCTGCCTTCATGGGGGAGGGGCTCTGGGGTAGCAGCACTCATAATTTCCATACAAACCCACTGCATGTCAAGTCCTTGTTACTTTGTGAAGATACACAGACAAAAGTTAGGGAATAAAGAAGAACTTCTCTGATAGCTACCTGCATAACAGACATATTATGCCTACACTCTCACCCCAAAAAGGGGAATAAATGGGTGACATCAACCATGACAGTGGCTTTACATTTGCCAGGTCTGAAAAGATATCCCAAAAGCAAAGAAAATTACAAAAGCACATTAGTGGGATAACTATGTTTCTAAATAATTATGTGCAGTACGTATTACAGGACCTGGAAATTATACAAAAAATAAGAAGTTTGTCAAGTGTTATATAACAATCTTTTCACTTACCAGTACCAAAACATATTGTTCATTTTAAGTGAGGGCAAACTTGCTTATATACTTAGCTCTAAAATAATCTTGAGTGCTAATGGGCATAAGAAATAAGAAAGGCTAATTCAGTAATGTGGGAATGTTCCACAGGATTCATGAAGCTTGGAGCAAGAACGCTGTTAGGCTTGCCCCGACCGTATGGTGTAGAGATGGCGCAGTAGCGACATATGCATATTAATGAAGGTGCGCTGCCGCCACATCCAGGTGCATAGGAAACGTTCATGAGTGCATGGGGCATGTCCAAGCGCTGCATGGAGGCATGGACATGTCGGCTGTTTATGTGCAACCTAAAATACTGAATAGTACAGCCTGCCTCTAATAGTAATCACACCTGCCAGTGTCTGTGGATACTGAAACGTATGCAAAGCATGCAAGACAGTTTTGCAAACACAAAAATAAGAAGCAAACACAAATGCACATAGCTGAATATTGAGTCTCCATCCCTCGAGCAAATGACATTTAAAACCCTTGTAAAAAGAAAACACAGGAACTGCTACCAACCAACTTGAAAAAAAAAAAATACAGTTCCAAAGGAACACTCGAGTGAAGCAGCAAGATAGTTTTGCAAACACAAAAATAAGAAGCAAACACAAATGCACGTAGCTGAATATTGAGTCCCCATCCCCCGAACAAATGATATTTAAAACCCCATGCCCGTATTTTATTGTAGTGTCGATAATTATACCAAGTAGAAGCGAAACGCATCATGTTAGAGCGCCGCCAATAGCTAAGATTAGCCCAATGGTCAGGGTTACCACCTGTCCCACATTGTGAGGGACAGTCCCCCTCTGGGCAGTTGTGTCCATACCAAAACCATTCTAAATGTAAAATATCCTGCGATCGTAGGACATAATTATGTCCCACATCTTATGTAATAGTCACATACAATAGTTATTTCTGTATGTAAAATACCTACATGTTACAAGAAACAGAATAAGCAAGTAAACGAAACAGAAGAAGCAGCTAAACTGCTACAACAATAAGCTTACATTTAGGCATAAAACAAAAGTACTATCTGTTGTACTGACTGTGGGTATGTGTTGCCCTGAAAAACCTGGTGTGTCCTGAATATATCCCATCCTGGCCATATGAAAAGGTGGCAACCCTACCAATGGTCAGAGGATTCGCACAATAACTGTCCAGCCTCTTAATCCCCCCTAAAACCAGTGACCTTTGGAGGAAAGGTGGTGAATTACACTGAATGAATAATGACAATAATTAAGAGTAACAGACGTCTTTTACTTCAGAAAATAAGTATTAATACATATGCACTGATTCTGTCAATGTTTCAAGTTAATAGTACTAATATTTTAAAAGTGTCCGTGATTGCCCCTGATTTGTCCTTGCCTTGTCCCTGTTACTGTTGAAATTAGTCCCTGAGTGGTTGAGAGGTCCGTACACATATGTATGCCAACCAACTGTCACATTTGTTGCCAGTAGTGTTGAATACCTGTAGTGAAGTCATATATGCTACCATCCATGCGGAAATGATAGCATAATAGGTTGGGGTTACCACATTGTTGTACATTTCTGATGGGTGTCATCAGCCATGGCTCCAGTGGGTACCCAGCATCCCCCACTAGGTGACCGTAGGGGATGTCCATATTGGCAAAGCTGTGGTACAGCTGCGTCAGATGCCATATATTGGAATCATCATAGCTTCCAGGGCAGCCAGCACACACATTCAGTATAATGCCCTGGGCATTGCATATGACCTGGCAGTTGATGGAAGGGATGCCCCTGTGGTTAATGTAGGCCCTATCCTGCTCACTGGGTGGTGCTTTGATGCATACGTGCATGCAGGCTATAGCACCCACTACCCCAAGGTAGTCTGCCATTTGGTGGAAGAGACGCATATTGCTGGTCAACACCTCATGTGTGTTGAAGAAATGTACGTGGTCACTGGCATGTGGTGACATGGCATCCAGGAACTGATGGAATACCCTGGATACAGATGCCTGTGAGATCCCCATTATATCCCCAGTTGTGCTTTGGGAGGTACCTGTGGCTAGTATACCTAGGCCTACACATAGCTTGGTATCCACTGGGATGGTTTCCCCTCGGCCTGTTCAAGGTGTCAGGTGTGGCCGGCACAGCTCAACAATCTGCTGTAGGAGGTCTCTGTCCACCCCATAGCACTCCACTATCTCCAGCTCATGTAGCTCCTGGTAGGTTACCCTGGGACTGTACAGTCTTCTCTGTCTCCTCACTAAGGGTTGTTCAGCAGCATTCACATCCTCACCACCCTCAGCCTCCTGCACATGTTGGTCTATGTTGCCTGCTGCAGTCTGTCTCATTTCATAGGATTGTTTGTTAAAATTTCCCCGCATGTATACACCAGTGGTGTAGAGTGTGGAAAAACCGAGGGGATGGTGCTTGCTCACTTTATCGTAGTGTTCTGGGCTGGGCTGGTATGCTGGGCCTGTAATCTGCTGAGTCTGATAAATATCACCTGTTTGCCCAGCTTGTTCACCTTGACTACTTTCCTACTGCTGTTGTCCCTCCTAATTGCACTAGGCAGGGGTAGACACACCCCTAGCTTATGCATGCTAAGCTAGGAGCAATCCAGAGACACAGGGCTCCAATCTACGTACAGTATGCCTGATACCCCCCCCCCCATGCTTTCACCTATATTCGAGTCCTGCACCCGGCTATCTATACACATACACTCTTGAGACCTGCATCACACCCTGAGGATAAATGGGATTCACTATTTTCCACCTTGTTTGCATAGTATTGTCTTCTAATGCATAGTTACATGACCCATACTGAGCCTCCCCAAAAATAACCACTGCTTGCTGTCGCACGGACCCGCACACAACTGGTTAAAAGCACCTTACTATCACCATATTCAATGTCCCTTGTTCTTCCCAGCAACTAAACAACCGGCCTCTGCACGTCTCAAAACCAGGACCCTGCACACCACAGACGATGTGCTTTACCACTAAGCCATGGCAGATATACATACATCTGAGGTTATCACGTACAGATCATTCAGCACAAGCATTCAACAGTATAGGACATGTATTCCATCATGTACATTTATGTGTGCTAATGTCCATACACACACACACACACACACACATAAATATATATATATATATATATATATATATATATATATATATATATATATATACATATATACACACATATACATATACACACAAATACGTAGATATAGAATATATATCTCAACAGTGGACCACATGACACCAAAGCATTAGACAAGAATGAAAAGGAAACCACATGCGCCTCCTGCGTTATGTACTGGTGTTCATATCAAGGCAAGGGTGTTTCTGTGCATCACACAGGTTCAGACTGTATTAAGGGTAAGATTAGGGCTGCTGACATTACTCACCAGACCTATTGCTGAATGTATGTGTATGTCTTGCCAAACCAGTCTCTTGGCCGATTGTGACATTTATAGCCACTATATAGGAAAACAACAAAACACAGTCCTCAACACATCCAGTAGCTAGCCACTCACAGACACCAACACATAAGATATGACTGCCAAACACACACACCTGTCATGCCTTGGAATAGAAAACTTACCTGTCTATTCTATCACACTACAGCATTACTCAGTTACAGAATGTGCTACCGAGATTACTCGGACACATCACTCCCAGAGGTGTACCTCTAGGTGGGTGACATCATCAGCAATGGTAAAGTTGGCGATAGGGATTGTATGGAGTGTGAGCAGTGTAAAAGCATTATTCTGTCCCTAGGCAGACGGAGGGAGACACACACACACACACACACACACACACACACACACACACACACACACACACACACAGTTGGCATGGCTGGGATTAGAACACTGACCTAACTACCTTATCACACTACAGCATTACGCAGTTACAGAACACGCTACTGAGATTATTGGGGCGCAGCACTCCCAGAGGTGTACATGGGTGACATCATCAGCACTGGCACAAAGATGGCAATAGGGATTGTATGGAGTGTGAGCAGTCTAAAAGCATTATTCTGTCCCCAGGCAGACGGAGACACACACACACACACACACACACACACACACACACACACACACACACACACACACACACACACAGTTGGCATGGCTGGGATTAGAACACTAACCTAACTACCTTATCACACTACAGCATTACGCAGTTACTGAACGCGCTACCGAGATTACTGTTACACATCACTCCCAGAGGTGTACTTCTAGGTGGGTGACATCATCAGCATTGGCAAAGACGGTGATAGGGATTGTATGGAGTGTGAGCAGTCTAAAAGCACTATTCTGTTCCCAGGCAGATAGAGACACACACACACACACACACACACACACACACACACACACACACACACACACACACACACACACACTGTTGGCATGGCTGGGATTAGAACACCAACCTATCTACCTTATCACACTACAGCATTACACAGTTACAGAATGCGCTACTGAGATTACTGGAACACAGCCCACCCAGAGGTGTTTTTCTAGATGGGTGACATCATCAGCCTTTTTAATGGTGGGTATAAGAAATGTTTGGAGTGTGAGCAGTATAAAGGTATTACTCAGTCCTTAGGCAAATGGGGAGACACACACACACACACACACACACACACACACACACACACACACACACACACACATGGCAAGCATGGGAGTAGAACACCGACCTGACTACTTTATTACACTGCAGCATTACGCAGTTACAGAACGCGCTACCGAGATTACTGGGACACAGCCCTCCCAGAGGTGTATTTGTAGATGGGTGACATCATCAGCCTTGCTAACAGTGGGTATACGAAATGTATGGAGTGTGGCCAGTCTAAAAGCAATTTACAGTCCACCGGCAAACAGGGAAAGACATACACACACACACACCAGTGTCGGGTATGGAACACCAGCCTATTTACAGATTTCTATTACAATACTACATATATACGAATCGCGCCACACAGACTACATATGTCAAGGCTGTCATTATGACCGTCTGAGAATGCGGACATCAGCAGGGATGCTGGCAGTTAAGATGTACATACCTGTGAACCTGTGTGTGTTTAATGTATGAATCCATCCTGACCTGGAGTATGCCCATCTGTGGAATAGACAACTACTACCACTATGCAGGGTTACAATGGCCATGCCCATACACATACACAGCGGCACATAACCAACACAAGGTGTCACTGGGCATGCTCATACGCTTACTTGCACAGGGCTGTTCGGAATGTACTATGTGTCATAGGTTCATAGGTTCATACTAGGCTATCTGCTCTGGGGCATTTATAAGCCTAGCCCGATTGTGTTTGGCTTATGCCACCCCTTGATTTGAGTATACTGTGCCCTTTTTTAAGTTTAGTTTACTGTGCCTCTGTCTAATAGTGACACGGAAGTAATCCCCGGGACAAACCTACGATCCCCCACCCACTCATCAAGATTCTTCTTGAAGAGAGTCAGTGAGGTGCTCTGCCTAACATGAATTGGAATTCTATTCCAGAGCAAAGGGAGCCTCTGGGTTATGAATCTGTCCCTCCAGCATGTTCTATTTATTTCTTTGCTGAGGTTCAAGTCTCTCGAGCGCGTGGCTCTAAGGGATTTAGATTTACTGAGGTGGAGCATGTCCATTAATTCTGGGTTGGACATAGCTTTATATGTCAGGCATAGATCGCCTCAAAGTAGGCAGTATGCAACTGAGTAGAGCTGGAGTTTTTTTAACCGAGCAACATATGGCATCTGTTTGAGTCCCTTGATCCTCCTGGTGAGGTACTTTTGGGGTCTTTCTAATTGCTGCAGGTGTCGGGTAAGGTACATCCCAAAGGGGGCATTGTATTCTATGATGGGCCTAATGAGGGATGAATAAAGGGGCACGATTACCTCTGTTGATCTAGATGTGAATCCTTTCATGATGAGGTGGGCTATGTAGAAGGTCTTTCTAACCACTCTAGCAATGTGGTTGTCAAAGGAGAGATTGCTATCAACTTGGGTCCCCAGATCCCTAATTACTTTCTCTGTACTTAATGGGTTACCACCTATGTGGTAATTTGTGGGCACATTGTTTTTGCCAAAGGGTATGACTATACACTTTTTGGCATTTAGCTTTAGACCATGGCTCTGGCACCAGTTATCCGTCTCTGCGAGACTTTTTGAAGGATGTTTGTGTCAGCTGGAGAGTCGATTATGGCGCCCAGTTTGCAGTCATCTGCGAACTTGGTGAGCCATAATCCTCCCACGTTGGCCTGTACCCCAGAAAAGTAAATACCGAACAAGAGAGGTCCCAGGACAGAACCATGTGGGACGCCACTTGTGACCGGTTTCGAGTCTGACATGGCCCCAGAAACTCTGACTCTGTGGGTTCTGTCTTTGAGCCAGTTTGTGACCCATCTTGTAACACAGGGGTTTATATTTAGGCTGGATAGCTTATCTATGATGCCCGAGTGGGGTATTGTGTCAAATGCCTTTGCGAGGTCCATATAGGCTGTGTGGACCACCTTCCCCTCATCCATGGTCTTGGTGACTATTTTGAAGAAGTTGACCAGGTTCAAAAGGCAGGATCTGCCCTTGATGAAGCCAAATTGGGTAGGATCTAGTGTTTGTAGGTCCCCAATGTCTTTGTTTATGAGTTCCATGATGATCCTCTCCATAGCCTTGCAGACTAGGCTAGTCAGGCTTATGGGACGATAGTTTCCAGGGTCCGCAGAGGCGCCACCTTTGTGGAGTGGGACCACTGTTGCTGTACACCATTCTTTGGGCACATATCCTGTAGTGAGGCTGAGATTGTACAGCAGTTTTACTTGAGGGATTAGTTCTTCTTGGAGTTCATGTAGGACGCAACCCAGGATGCTATCTGGTCCCATGGAAGCAGTGTTTTTTTGCTTTGGAGAGGGCGGCCTTCACCTGAGCATCAGAGATGTTTGGGAGGCTGCACTCTGCCGGGATAGATACTTGCTCTTTTGGGGGGGAGGGGTGGAGAAGTTTGCACTGAACCTGTCTGCCAGGATATTGGCGATGTCTGTGGGTTCAGTGTATTTTTTGTCGTTTAGAATCAACTTAGAACAAGTCTGGGAGTTGCATCCCAGGTTCCTAACATAACTGAAAAAAGCCTTATGATTGTCTTTAGTGTCCTGTGCAATTTTTCTCTCGAAGCTGGCCTTGGAGGATTTTATGAGGGATTGTAATTTTTTGCTAGTACTGATCAGAGATGCCTTCCCTATTAGGGATTTTGCTCTATCATGTAGTAGCTTCCTCCTTCTGTTGTACAGTTTATTTATGGCTGGGGTCCACCAGACTGGACGCCTGCCTTTGGATGATTGGGTCTTGATTTTGTTTGGGATAGCATGATCCATGCATTCCTGGAGATGTCCGTAGAATGCGTTTATATAGGATTCTGCAGTTTGGGCCGTAGTTTCCACTGGCTCTGGGCCTTGAAGGATTCCACTTCAGTTTTGAGAAGTGTGAAGTTCACTTTTGAGAAGTTTTTCACTGTGGTTTTCTGGGCTGGGGGTGAGGTCGGGATGCGGATATCCAGTGAAATTAATTTATGTTCTGATCTTACCAATGAGGCATATACTTCTGGTATGGAGCATAGAGTCCCCATGTTGATAATGATCAGGTCTAGTATGTTTTCCCCTCTTGTGGGAGTGGTGACTAGTTGTTCCATAGCATTTGAGTTTATAAATTCCAGGAACTTTGGGCTAAGGTGCTGGGGCTTGAGTAATGCTCCCAGTCTATGTTTGGGTAGTTGAAGTCACCCAATATAATGGTGTTCGGAGAGATCTTCATGTTCTCCAATGTTTTCAGGAAAGCCGAGTGGGATTCCTGACTTTGAGAAGGTGGTCTGTAGGATGCTATAAACTGAAAAGCAGTCTTGCCCACTGTCAGTTGCACATGGATGGTCTCCGATACTTTGTGCAATGCCACTAACCTGGCGGTGTGGATATCCTTGATAAATATGAAAACTCCCCCTCCTTTTGTGGTTCGGTCCGGGTTTTGGGGCCGAAAAGCATGATATGAGGTATAACCTGGTAGTGCTGGGGTGCTCTCTGGAGCCTTGAACCAGGTTTCTGTCACTGCACAGATATCGATGTTCTCCATACTGAAGAGAGCTTTGAGTGCATGCATCTTGAGGTTAAGACTTCTGGCATTTAGTAGCATTACCCTTAGTTTCTCGTTCCTTGTGCTGTCTATGGAGGTGGGTTTAACTTTTGAGCCTTGCCTAAAAAAGGCACTATGGGGGTGGCAAGACCCTTTGCCAATATCCGAAAGCCCAGGGGTGACAGGTGCAAGCCATCCCTAGTGAAGCAACGTGGCTTGTCGAGCATGTCATCCCAGGCAGACAGACACTGGTTCCCCTTTGAATGACACCAAAATTTTAGCCAATTGTTAAAATCGATCATTTTGTCTTTACACTGTGGCATCATTCTAGGTGAGGGTAAGATGCTACTCAAGGTTAGGGTTGGGTTACATGATCAGAGAGCTCCTCTATGTCTCTTTTCATGTAGTCGAGGGAGGTACGTCTCAGGTCATTCACGCCAGCATGTACAATGACAGAGTCATATTTGTATTTGCTTTGGAGTGATCTGAGTGCTTGTGTTATGTGGCAGATCCTAGCGCCCGACAGGCAGCTCACTGTGACCCTCTCTTTATTCAGCCTGTTGAGCAGACGTCAGTGTGTCTGACAATAGAGTCACCTATTACAAGAGTATCAGGTGTGTTATTCAGCCTTAAGGGCTGTGACTGCTTGGCACACTGACTTTGTGTGCTATGTGTTATACGTGTTTTGTTTTGGGGTAGCGTTTGCTTGGATGTCTGCTTTGGAGGTCTCTGTTGCTTAGGTAGATTTTTATTTAGAGCCTCCGAGTATGTTTTTGTGTTTTTATGTGTTTGGTTCGCTGTTGTGGTGGGACTATGTGATACTGGAATTGTGTTGTGTGAGGTTACCTTCTCTTCCTGACTGGTTACACCAGTTTTGAGATGAGAGAGCTCAGCCTCCAGTTTGGCAATATGGCTGCATCTCTCACATATATTCGAACCTGTTTGGAGGAGGAGAGGGTTGTCCATGTACATGAGACAGTTGTAACATTGCCTCAAAATTCCCAGATTCACCAGCTGGACTGGAGAGGAAACCATTGACTGACCTTTGGACTTGCTAGAGTAATATAGCGAACTGAATTAAAACTGACCAATAGGGGACAAGGTAATCGTAGAGAGTATAAGAGTAAGTATTGCTTATGGTTTATTAGTGCTAACTTGTAAAATTACTTATTTGGACCAGTGAGGGGCCTTACAATGAGAATATGGTGTTTACTTTGAGAGATAGAGCAGTTCTAAGGGAAAAAGTGAAGAGCAGACTTAGTGGAGCAAGGAATAGTTTAAACCCAATTAGGCGGTGCTGCCCGATGTTGCGCTATGAGCAAAAATGCGCAAAACCGTGCAAAAGAGAGTTTTAAGAGCGGGAGATCAAGGAGTTAGGAATTGACCCAAAATGGCCAATAAACCTACAGTTTCAAGGCAGTAACCACTCCCACAGGGGCAGGCAGGCTGCTCAATGTTTATCACTGCCACTGATGAACACAGAGACTTCCCTTTAGCCCAAGCAAACAATGGCCTCCAAGAAACTTACAAACAGTTCAGAACAGCAAATCTGTAACTGAACTTTTTTAAATCTCAGAAAAGTGGGAAAAAAGCAAAATGTTTTTTTTTTTTTTTAAGGAAAGCAGAGGTTCACAAGTATCAACAACATGTGTCCATCTACACAAGGATATACTGGGCATGCTCATACACTTAGTAGCACAGGGGGCATGCTCACACACTTAGTAGCACAGGGCTGGTCGGAATGCACTACTATGTGTCCATCTACACAAGGATATACTGGGCATGCTCATACTCCTAGTAGCACAGGGCTGACTGGGATGCACTCTGATGCTAAACACAGAGGGCCACAGTGGCCATGTTATTACAGGTAGACGTAAATAACACATTGTAATGGGCTCTGGTGTTGGTAGTTGTCATTGTTAGCAGGAATGCTGCTCTACATATATTTGACACCGGTCTTTAACAAATCAGCTGTCATTCTGGGATGACATGGCTGATAGTAGGCAGGCCTTTGACACATATCACATGCATCCATGATGCAAGGGAGTGTGGATATTACCCAAGTCACATCCGTCCACACAGTGCCATTCCAAGGCAAATGTCCTAAACACAGGTTAACTCCCATACATCTACGGGACAACTGCATTGTTTTCTTATGCTAACCAGTGCTAGATGCGTAGCGTCCATATTCACAGCTGGCCACTGTAGATCCAACAATGGGGAGTACTGACATCTGTGCAGTGAGGAACACCTGGCTGATGTCTATGTAGTGCACAATAGCACTACCACCATATACCTCAGAACCTAGCACTACCACCATATACCTCAGAACCAGACATGTGGGTCATAACACAGGTACGGACTGCTCCAGGTGGTGTACCTGCATACATAAAGGCCACTCACATGTACTGACCGGTCCTCCCATGAAAGGCATCACAGATGAGCCATGTGCAGGACACAGTGTTGCATGCTGCATTCTAGGATGTAAACTGCAGACACCACCATGACCTCTGACCACCATCACGCAACTATACATGTTGTATGACAGACAAGTACGCCACCATGTGACCCTTGACCTGTGTACTGTACTAAGCTCTACATCAACTGTAGACAGTACACATGTACTGACACAGTTGCATCATGTGTTATGCAATGCAATGATACCACTGTCTGTGACCAGGTCAGCTGTACACATACCAAGGGCCCTCAGTACTGTCCATCATCAGCAGATTTCTGTTGCTGTACACCGGTACACACCCTCATGTATGGATATGACATACATGTACCTGCCCTGGGTATGTACTTGCCACACACACAACATACCTGTAAATTGCATAGCTGTTGTAGTCCTTTGTGCAAACAGGTGGCTACAGCCATTACACACATGCACATGGAATGTAGGTCCATGGCTGCTGAATGCTAACAGTACGTAAGGTGTGATATCAATATTGACAGAGGTAACATCCCCTCTGTACTGGTCACCCATCATATCATACAACAGTCCATGTGTCATGTATGCTATTACACATATCCACCAATTGCAATGCCTACAAACATGACTAAATGTCAGGATTGTAGGACCTACACTCCTGTACATGTAGTGTTATACATTCAGATAACATGCATGTGCAGTTGCTGATGTATGCAGATGGCGTGTATCCTAGTACATCATGCAGCTGCAATGCAGCCTCAACATTGCCAACTGTATATGGTGATATGCTGAGTGTACAGAAAGATGTACCACAGATATGGACAGATGTGCTGAAATAACTAATTGGCGGGCCATCTTTGCAGATGGATGTTTGCTGTGGACAGCTCACAGGTGTGTCACAAGTGTTCCTACTATACCCTGTGTAACCGGTAAGCAATGGTTTTGTTAATTGAAGGACATAACACACAACTTAGACAGCGGTCAGGGTAATAGTGAAGATAAATCACTTGATACCTGTTAATAGATATGATGTCCCTAGTGCATATATCAGCACTGTTGGCACAGGAAGTGTCAGTACAGTTTGTAACACATGCAATACTGCTGTACGTCTGACATACATAACATGAGCTAGGCAGGTCTGAGCTTCACAGTACTGGCATGTGTGGTTGCGTGTGTGTCCATATTTGTCACATATTGTGAGGAATACATCTCAGTTGTTACTCATGCTCCTGTACACTAGTGTACACATCTGTACAGACTGCAATATATAAAGCAGGACATAGGCAGGGGCATGTATCTCACACATGTGAGGTATCTGTATGTGCATGACATAGGTGTATTAATTACTGAATGTGACAGTGTTTGTATGTAGGGCTGACTAGTCCCTGGGGTGAGGATGTATGTTACCATACTGAACTGATAGGACCCCTCCTACCATCCAGGCGATGCATTCACTTATCTGTGTTGATGTCCCTGATCTTAGGCTGTACTGACTACCTGTACATGTGTATTCTCTGTGGCGCATCATGTAGGTGCACAGTACTGTAATGATGATTTGCACATAGGCAGGGGTCCTCAGCACACGAGTAGCAACTGTGTGCAAGTGTGTGTTACTGTGTCGGTGAAGCCGTGAGTGTGTGTGTGTGTGTGTGTGTGTGTGTGTGTGTGTGTGTGTGTGTGTGTGTGTGTGTGTGTGTGTTACAGTGTCACTGAATACATGTGTGTCAATACCTGAGTGTGTGGGTACAGTTGTGTGTTGGCATCCTGTCATGGGAACGTGTATTACTGATTCCCATTGAGGCATCACATTTCCCACTGGCCTCTACCCTTGTAGTCAGCTAGACCACTCTCTTACCTCACCACTCCATGTGACTGTAACTGTGATGTCACCCTTTATGGATGTCACTTCTGTGGCCACAGTAGCTTAATACACAGCTATCATGCTCTTGGAACAGTAGACGTGTTTGTAACATGGGACATTCTCACTGGTATGTGGCAGCTACACAGTGCATGCTGGTATATTCATACATACCTGTGAGTAGTCCACATTGACATATGGGACACTTAACTGCAAACACTAACATCCACCGGCACATGCAATTAGACCTGAAGAAGAACAGCAGAACAACATGACCAACATGCATTTACTGTTGTTACACAAGACAAATACTGTTAACAGTATTGTACACCTGTACTACATGGTATATCTGCTCACTGTCAACAGTCGTCAGCATTTGTAAACTACACATATCATCTTAGTCTGTTCACCCTGTGCATCAGACCATATGAGCATGTCCCTGCACTGATAGTGTGGATGTCAGGGATGTGGCACAGGCATCATCATACGCACAGGGTGTTAATGTTTGCCAGAGGCCTAGGCTGCACCATTGGATGACATCATGTGTGTGAGTTTGAGCCTTTCATCTAATTGGGCATGTATGGATGTTATGCATGTGTGTGTTGTGGTGCCCTACATATTTATTTATTTATTTATTTATTTATTTATTTATTTATATTTGTTGACCAGGAGTATTTGACTGGACGTAGGTCTATTTTCAGTGGAGGCCCAGGGAGAAAAGCTCCATAATTAAAATAAACAGACAGTAGTTAAATTGGATTACATAGTGATTAACAATTTACATAGCAATTACTTACAACATATTTACAGATGAAGAACATAGTGCATCAGTAGACAACTAGAATCTTTATCTGTGTTAACAAATGTTACAATAAGAAGTTCCTGCTGTATAATAAGTACTAGGCTTATGAGCATCTGAACTTGCTATAATCAAGGTAGTTAGTGGAGTGGACAGAAAGGTAGTGGTTGGATGGGGTGGGTGATATTAGAGTGGGAGTTGCAAGAGTATAGCCAGCATGTTTTTAGGGGCACTTTTAGTAAAGTTTTGAAGTGGGTGCATGATGGTATGAAGGTCATTGTGGGTGGGAGGGAGTTCCATAATTTGGCTATGGTGCAAGAGAATAGTGCTTCACCAGCAGAGTTATTGGCTTTAGTGATCTGCAAGTGATTTTTGTTGCTGGATCTTAGTGGTCTGGTGGTGTGATAGGGTTGGAGTAGATTCTGGAGGGATGGGACATTTAGTGGATGGTTTACTAGTTTGTGGGCGAGTGAGAGTTGACACCATTGAAGGAGCATATGTGTCCAGTATGTACGTGTATGTCTGCACACAGTTCTCCCATGTGTCTGGCCTACACAGGGGTATTATTGACAGCTGCAGACTGTACAGGTGAGGTTTTACAGTTCACGGTGTCCAGCCATGGACGTGTGACCTATGCCTGCCAGGAGTTGCACGGGCACTACCAGACAGAGGTGCAGATTGGGTACTGTCTGATGTCACTAGTCCACTGGAACCATGTCCCTGTTGGGACCATCCTGAGCAACATGCATGTGGCCTGCTGTGTTGTGGTGTGGACAGCACAGCACCAGATGCACTGCTGCTGCTACCGCCACTATGGGAACGGGCATGTGAGGTAGCTCATACATGTAGACCTGACACAGGTGATGTAGCAGACCTACGTCCATGTGCCCAATGCCTCACTCCTACCAGATATTCCAACACAGAGAGCTCACACTCGTGGATTGTCATGCCATGGTCAAGGACTCCAACCATGTCACCCAACCATCTATCCAAAGCATCAGCAATCTGCTGTTGAGCATTTACCATTGCCTGGATGCTGTTGTTTAAAGAATGGACAGCAGCCCCCTGTAGCCTCTGATCTTCTCTGTTGCACTGTTCAACACATGCCTGTGCCTCCATTACAGCCTGAAATATGCGTCTGGTGACACCAGCTGCTGTGCAGGAGCATGTTAGCCAGAGGTTCTCCTACGAGCAGCACTGGCCACGTGCCTGTGTGGGGCACCACCAGTAGTTTGGCTGACACCATGGTGTGCAGGCACAACTTCCATAGCCCCCACACTTTCCTGTTCCAAGCTACCACGCACCAACTGTCCTTCCTCTATAGCCACTGGTAATGGGGTATCTGCAGGTATGGAATCTGTGTGCGGGGATAAGGTGGATATAAATGGAATGGCAACCAATGGCACAGTTTCAGCCCCTGACAACTCTGCCTGTGACGCAATCATATGTTCATCATCACTGCTAGAGTCTGTGGGGACACTAACATCTGATGTACCGCAGGAGGGCAATACACCTATATCACCTGTGAGGGCAGACAAGAACTGTACATTACAATCTATACAATAGACACACACACGCATGTGATATGACAGAAGGCATGCAACATGCATGTCATACAACAGAAGGCATGCAGCACAGACAATAATAGTGGTAGTTATCATGCATCCTTAGGTTGCTCACAGCATGCATGTGTGATAGCAGACAGCATGCAAATTACACAATCATACTAGTGGTTAGCATACATCCCTGTGTTACACTATGTGGACCAGCACAGGTTAACAGTACACCTGCCTGATGTGTGGCATATGACCTTGATAATCACATGTAGTATGACATGTGATCTGCTGACTGTGCAATTACATGCATACATGTTTAACACAATGGTGTCCTGTCGACTAAAGAGTGGGGCAATGGTGTACCAATTCAGTGTTTGTCTGTCCACCCTACAGATATACTGCAAATTTAGCTGATGTGCATGGCCATTGCAGGGAATCATGAGGAGTCTGTAGTGCTATACAGTGTGAGTTACAGATGGGATTCATAGCCATGACTGTGTTCAGATACAATACATATATACTGTGGAATGTGACCCATGTCACTGAGGTGTATATACGCTAAACCATGATGTGGAAGTTGTTACACAGGTCACTGATGGGTATACGGATGACACCCCTGCACATCTGCAACCATATTGCTGCAGCCTGGCAACTATGGGCAGACATGGCAAACACGTCAGTACACCATGTCCCACATGACATCTGTGTACCACACACACACACACACACACACACACACACACACACACACACACACACACACACACACACACACACACACAAGGAGCTAGTATGGCAATTATGTCCATCACCAGCAACGGGAATGTACTGTATCTGTGGCCTGATGTGGATACTGTACAGGTAACTGCTCTCATGTTGCAACACCTTCAATATGTTCAACACATCCTATGTGGTGGATTGATGTTACGCCTACAAAAGATGTGCACAGGCCTGTATGATGTCTAGTGTTCCACATCTACATTATGACCATTATATATAGGTCATGGCCAAACCATGTGTAGCCATTGTACAACAGGGTGTACACACAAGCACAACACTTCTAGTGTATGTGTTGCTCCATGTCTCTAGCCATCCTCCATGGCCATGTATGTACATGTGTTGTCTAAATTATAGTGATGGGCATCTATTTCACATGTCTGTGTTGTCCCATATGACATATATGCTCCACTAGCAACAGGGTTATGCAGATAAAGGGTGGTATGTGGGATATGTTTTCAGGTTAGGTAGGCAGTGTAGCAGCCAGGCCAATAGATGTCATGGACATGTCAAGATAACACATCACATTGTGTGACATTCAGAGCAGGGCTATGATCCACACCGGTGAAACCTGTGTGCTGGCCATACTCTAGCCCACTGTGTAGTACTGTTTGTATTCCACCACATGTGTAGATCAGATGTGTTGTACGTTCCTCAAGTGAACAGCACCTCCACCATTGTATGCACAGCTGTCAACACATCTAGCAATAAAGTTTGTGAGGATTCATGTAGGTGAGATGATTCACATAGTTTGCAAGTGTGGCACATGGATAGTCATTGTGATGCATTACTAGTCCGACCTGTATATTGTGACAGGACCATACATTATGTGTACATGTTGTGAATGGCCACATGGCAGATAGATTTGTGCATTACGGTTCCTGATAAATAATAACACTCTCACCTGCAATGGGCTGCTGTTGCCGCTGAACACCAGAGGTACCTAAATAGGAGTAACACAGCAGTATGAGCATATTCCCCCCCTGTATAAAGGCTACAGGGAGCAATGTGCATAACACATACACCAGTACATTAGACTATACTATGGTGTATACACATGTGTGCATACACAGAGTAGCATACTATAGTATGCGACATGTGTGTATACATGCCTTGCATATGATGTTACATTACATATTGTACAGTGACACATGCAGCTATATGGAATATAGTTGTTATAGGTGCAGTACTGACTTACCAGGCAACTCCAGGCTCAGTGGTTGAGAGACACCCACCTCCACAATATCGACTACGGCTTGTGGATGTGATTCTGCAGGTGTCCCCAGGTTGGCCAGTAGCTCCTCGTTACGTGTGAGTGGGGGCTGGGTTGGTGGTCCACCACCTGTTGCACCTTGTTCCCTGGCAATTGCATTTGCATGCTGTTTCGCCCATCTAGTGAGGTCTGTACAGTGTCTGCGCACCTGCTGGTATGTGCGGTTGTGGCCACCCACATCATTAACCCTCCTGCGAAGTTCCATCCACAGGGCATCCCACTGCTGTGCATCCTGTGGCACATGGCTGAACAGGATGTCGTGATTATCGAGTAGGTATGGGATGAGGGCCTCATCCTCCAAGTGTGTAAAAGGGGGAAGCCTTGCACGCGGCATACCTGGAAGACATAATGATTGAGACAGGTCACAGTACCTCAAAGACATATAAAGCTACAGCTGAACATACATGTGTATCGCATTACTTCAGTTTAAATAGCTGTATTTGCAAACCTACATGACACTGACGTGTTTGTGTCACACACATGTGACACTCAATGTTGAGTGGATATTATCACCATATATGTGTGTGTGTGTGCCACCTGATTACATTGCTCATACTCCATGTGGTTGCTGTCTTGATGTGGGCATGACTGTTTGCCTGCACTGGTGTTCCTGCCTATCAGCACATGGCTGGATGTGTCCACATTAATGCAGTCGACCTTGATGCAGTGTATATGTCACATATAAGGACTTACACTGCCTTAACAGACATGACCTATGACCCTGCAGACATGCTCACATAAAGTTTTACATGTATGTGTTCTGCCATATATATCTACACGGCACTGTACAGCAATTCAACATCCTGCCATGTATCAACTGTGTTGCACATGTGATAAACATGGGACACTGGCTAGCCAGATGATATTTGCAGGGATGGATATCAACTATGGCATGTGCTGTCAAAGTCAACTAGTGGCCTATATGCCATGGGCCATTTATGCATCTAGGATGAAAGGTTACCTGGCAGTAGCTGACAGGCAGGACTGTGGGGCCAGGTGGAGCATTGCCACCTTAATGATCCACAGGGTTAATGATACACATACCATGCATTACCATGCGGTCATTACACCATGTCTGAGAGGGGAGCAATGTGCAGCTTTGACGGACAGGAATGCATAGTATGGCAGGACTATGTCAAGTGTATGGGACAAGGATCTGTCCAGCATGTGGTAGGTGGATGTCCATGAAATATGCGTTTGAGATCAGGATGAGTATGTGTAGCATGTCCAACATCACTGGGTTGGACATGGATTTATTCAGGGTATGCATCATCCTATATAGTGGAGATGGGGAATGGGAAGGCTGGTGTAGGCCATCTGCACATGGCGAATACCCCTTAAAGGAAATATGGGATCTGATATGGGTCACTTGAGTGGTCTGTATGGCTGGACAATGATCTCTATATTCATGAATGGCACCCTATTATTATTAGGGTTGCCACATATGACTCCCTGACTGGTGTGGTGACGTAGCTATCACAGGAAAGACAACTTTCCAGCTGTATCCCTCACACACAAGTGTCCATTATGATGACCGCTGCCTAGGTGGTAGCTCATGAGTGCAGGTTTATTAACATAGGGGTGACAATGCAAGTCAGCTATTGCTCCAAGGTCATAGTCATTGGCATACTTCAATAGGCAGATGCCTTCTGTTTGTCTGTGAGGTATGGACTACAATGAGAGGGAATAAAATTCATTAACCCTGACATACTGTAGCTGCCACTGGTGTGATGATCACATATTATTCAGACACCTTCTGTAGTGTTGTTTCTGCCAGCAGTCCTGTTGCTAAACACTCCTGTGACATAGAAATGTACATCTAGTATACCGAGTGTAGGTGGTACACAGTATGGGTGATGATGTCCTATGACCTGGCAAGGTTATGATATGCAGTGTGACATCAACCATACTGTCATCTACATCTGTACTGCTGACATCACTTAAGTGATCAAGGTTCATGGCCTTCCAGACCAGACTCAGCAGGGTAGTAGTGCAGTACTTTCCATTATCAATGGTGTCTCCCCCTTTGTTGGGTTGTGATACCTGTTGGTGTGCACCATTCAGTGTGTACACAACCTGACATGGAGCTATGTTTTACATGATGTGTATGTGGAGAGCATCTTGTTTTGCCATATGTGTATGATACAACCTGTGATGTGGGCAGGTCACATGCAGACTGAGTGCAGCTTGTACCTGCATAGTTGTGGGTACAGGGGCCCTGTGGTGTACTTGGATATATGCTTGTGTACCTGTTGGGGGAGGGGCCATGTTTTTATATTATCCAAGACCCTATCTGGATTGCTTATTCATGCTAAGCACTTGTTCAGGACTTGTAAACCATACGTAAGCTAATGATTACTATAGCACTCAATCTTCCACATCACCTACAGGTAAGGGTGGACAGGTTTTGTACATACTTTTCTCACTTGTGTAGAATAATGTAGCTGTTGTACTCACTTTCCTCACTTATCTAGGTGAATGTAGTTCTATATTCAGGCATGTCCAAGAGTCAACTGCCAGTGTTCTCACCTGTCTATATGATGAATCTGGACATCTTGAGGCAATGTACACATTGCCTCATATACACAGACAAGCCTCTCCACCTACCACCCAACAGTACAACCTGTGAGAGATGCACTTATCTCACCAAACTGGAGGTAAAGGTCTCTCCAACCAAGCCTGAGCCTGACTGTCATGTGGAGAAGGTACGCAGTTGCACAACACCATACTCATCACATAAGCCTCACTGTATCTACCCCACCATTAACTGGTAAAAATACTTGTGTACCAACACATTAGCTCAACGGTTTCTGGAATTCATAAACACCAATGCCCTGACTCAACATATCCACACACCCACCAGGGGCAACAATATCCTAGACCTAGTCATTACCAACATGAGTGACTGGTGCCCCACACATGAAGCCAACTACTCATTGGTCTGATCAGACCATGTGTTGAATACTGTTATATCCACATCTCGCACCTATCCTCCATTAAGCGAACCACAGTATAATATGTCTACAAGGCCAACTACATGCTTCTTAAGGCAGACGTGGTGAACGTCATGACACCCATGCAGATGGACAGTACTGTTACAACTGCTGAATCCTACACAAATGCACTCTATAAGCACTTACAGGAGTGCATGGCTTGTGCTATCCCAAACAGAACCAGGGTGCTATACTCATAATTAACTAAACCAATCTGGTGGTCCCCTGCCATAAACATATTGTACTACAGGAGGAAGACAGTGTTGCAAACGAGAGTACAATACCATGTGTGGAGGAGATCCCTGGCCAGCCTCAGTAAGAAGGTGAGATCCCTTATACGATCCTCCAAAGCTAGCTATGAAAACTTTAATGCAACTAATACCAACAACAACCACAGAACCTCAATATCAACAACCAGATCTGCTCTGAGTTACAGCACAAAGGTATGAACATTACAGAAACAATAGATATTGGCAACATCCTGGCAGATCCCTCTCAAAGCTGCACACTCTGAAGGCAATATCACAGCATCCATGGGACTGGACAATGTCCCAGGCTGCATTTTACATGAACTTTGGATCGTACTGTCTCCTCACCTACGCACCATGTTCATTAATAGCCTCACATCGGGCATAGTGCCCACTGAATGGTGCACAGCAACAGTTATCCCACTCCACAAAGGTGGTACCACAATGGACCATGGGACCTATTTCCCTATAGGCCTGAATAGCCTGGTCTGCAAGGCTATGGTGCACATCATGGATCACTGTCAGAGATATTGGGTACCTCCCAACCTTTGACCCCTCCCTGTTTGGCATTGTTAAGGCCGGACCTTGCCTCCTAAACCTGGTGGGCTTCTTAGAGACAGTTACCAAGGCATTAGATGAGGGTAAGGAGGTCCACAAAGCCAACCTAGATCTCTCATAAGCTTTCAACACCATTCCTACTTCTGGTATTATCAACATACCCATCCACCTGAACATTAACTCCTACGTCATGTGATGGTTTGCAAAGTGGTTCACGGACAGAACACACACAGTAGGAGTTGCATACCCTAGGTCCGACTGTATACCAGCTACAACTGCCATCCCCCAGGGCTCAGTCCTAGGACCCCTCATGTTCGGTATATACTTCTCTGACGTACAGACAAGCACAGCAGGGCTTTGGCTGAAAAGGTTTGCAGAAGACTGCAAACTAGGGGACATAATTGTTTCCCCAGCTGTTACAGACACCCTCTGGAAGGGTCGCACTGAGACGGATACCTTTTGTTAATATCATGGCGTCAAGCTGAATGCCTAAAAGTGCATAGTCATCCCCTTTGGATACAACTAATTACCCGTGGACTACCACATAGGTGCTAGTCCCCTACATACAAAAAAGGTATTACGGGATCTGGAAACACCAGTAGATAGCAATCTCTCCTTCAATACCCATAATGACAAGGTGGTTAGAGTATCCTTCTACATGGCCCCCCTAATCTCTAATGGGTTCACATCCAGATCAGAGGAGCCATTGTGAATCTACACATGTCATATCAGACCCATTAAAGGATACAACACCCCATTTGGGATATACCTTACAAGACAACTGCAACAGCTTGGGAGGATCGCCTTGCGGAGGATCTTTTGCTAATGCAGTTCTAGCCCATTGGGAGTCTAACTACCTATTTAAGGAAGAATTCTTTTCAAAATATGTCTCCTGGTACACACGATACCAGGATGACATTTTTTGTATATGGGAAGGTCATAGTGAGCTGATCCCGTCATTTATAGAAAAAATTACTAAACTAACAGATTTCCTTGAATTTACATATAAATTTGATGATACAGAGATCAATTACCTTGACATATTATTAATGAAGGACTCGCATAATCAAAGGTTAAAAAGTAAAATATTCAGGAAATCAACATATTCTAATGCTTTTCTTCATTTTTCCAGCAATCACCCCTATCACCAAAAGAAATCAGTTGTTAAGGGTCAGATGGTTAGGGCAGCCCGTATGGTGAGTGATCCAGATGACTTCTATTTAGAATGTAACAATCTTTTTGATATGTTCATCGCTAGAGGTTACCCTCAGCGTTTACTATCCAACATCTTAACTGAAGTCACCAACAAAAGGCAGATTGGATTCTTTCTGCCCTTGCTTTCTGATCAAAGCAACAATGATCTACAACACTTTAATGATCATACATTCCCAACAACTTCAAGTAACATCAATTCTAAAAATGAGAATAACAGGTTTAACATTAGTTTTTTGCACACTTACTGTTTTGATTCTTTAAGAATCAGAGAAGTTGTGAATAAAAATTGGGAGATAATAAAAGAAGACAGAACATTGTGTTCTTTATTGGGTGATCGCCCCAAAATTACATATAGGAGGGGAGAAAATTTGAAGAGCATTTTTCAAAGAAAAATGGTGCGTAGGTCCAACAGACAGTGGGGTATGTTCAGATGTGGCGTATGTTCCCAATGTAAATACATTAGAGTAACAACAGCATGCACAATAAATGACAAACTGTATAAGTGTAATGGGCATTATAATTGTGATTCTAAGGCCATCATATATGCAGCTATTTGTGATTCTTGTAAAGCCTTCTACATCGGTAAAACCGAGAGAAGGCTAAAAAATAGAATCTATGAACACCAATATGCAGTTAAAAAATTAGATCTCAACAATGCACTTGCAAGGCATTGCCTTGAGTTCCCAGGCCATGGTTTCCATTTCTTTGTACTACAACAGCGTGAGATGGACCCAAGAGGAGGGCCATGGCAGATTTTGTTGGAAATCGACGAATTGCTGTGGCAGATTAGGACTAAGGCTCATGTCTTCCCTGGCATCAACGAAAGTCTATCTATCAAATGTGTATTAAAATGGCTATCTCTTAATAGGTAAAAATTTATATTCATATCCATTAATCAATTTGTAACCCCCGCATAGGGTTAATGGGTTCAATATGATTATTTAAAATAATAGGATGAAAATAGTATACCTGTAATGAATGAGTTGTAAATAGTCATTTTTTAAGTAATATCAAGGTATACTTATGATGCATTTCTGTTCATTGTATTTTATTTTTAAGTGGGCATCATATTTTGGTATAACAGCTTTTTTGCCCTATTTAACAACATTATTAGAGTGCAGCAATTCATTTTTTAGTAAACATTGGCTTTAAATGGTTACCAATGTTTAAATTTAATAACATTGTAAAATAAACCTTTCTGTTTAATGTTGCTAATATAATACATGTCTGTAGTTACAGGATTTAACTGCAAATAGGAGCATTAAGGGTAGTTTTAGATATGGTTTTAAAAAAATCTATGCATAACATTAGCCTTGAGCCCCCCCGTTATATGGCTTTGGCAGTAGAAATATTCCTATGTTGCTTATAATAATATCAACAGCATGTAATCATGAAGCATTTGGGAATATAATAATGGTTGTATTTAAAATATGGACAAGGTTCTATGTTGTAATTCTTTGAATGTTTTTAAGAATTTGTCTTGAATTTTCTAGGGCTAGAAACGTATCAAAAAAGGCATTTGGATCATTAGTCTGTAGTCTTTTAAGGTTGTCATGGTTTCTCTTAATTGTATAATGCACTTTATCTTGATAGGGTAAAGATTTTTAATATGATTGTATAAGATGAACTTTTTGTAAATTCGTGGTTGTCTGAAGAAGGCGGGTTATTTGAACCTGCCGAAAGCGCTTACGTTCATTTGGCTTGAATCGTGGAATAAATTTGTGCTTTTAGTTCTCTCATTGTGTGCTGTCCGTATTTTCTACAGTTTTAGTTTGGTTTTTGGTTCGTGTATGCAACAGCTTGTAAGACCACACCAGTACCACACCAATAGGATTACTGACCTCAAACAGATGACCTATGCAGCCCAACCTACGAAACTCCAGCTGTACTCAGTTGCATACCACATACTCACAGGTGATCTCTGCTTGACATACAAGGCCCATGTCCAACCCTGTATTTCTGGATATGCTCCACCTAAACAGAAGCCACTTTGAGACACATGCTCTAGGGATATACACCTAACCACAACGATGAGTAGGACATGCTGAATGGATAGATTCCTGACCCGGACACTCCCTATGCTTTGGAACGTGATTCCAATGTAAATCAGACAGGGCCCCTCATGAGCACTCTTCAAGGGAAATGTTGCCGTGTGGATAGGGGACAGACATGTACCCGGGTATCACTGCAGTGGCTCTGCTGGACAGAGGCACAGGGAACTATTGGCTCTGCCGTTCAGAGGCACAGGGAACCAACCTATGGGGGTGGCAAAAGACAACACAAGCTAGCTAGGCTTACAGATACCCTTGGTAAGACAGCCTAGTACCTACCTTTGCACATATTACATGTCTTATTTATATGGATAGTTAAATAGCTCTTTCATTGTACTTTGCTATCATGCTGATAAACTGTTGGCTCACTAAAAGACATATGTATCCTGTTATTGTGTATTGTAAATGCCGATTGACATAACTAATGTTTGCTTACCATTACAGTAATGCTATGTAGCTTGTAATACATATCTGCCTACAATACTGTACATTACACAGTTATTGGCACAATATCCCACAATGCAAAACATACTTGCACAGTGATCCAACCTTGCACATGTTATTCTCTGTATTACACCCATACATATGGCTACAGTTTCAATATATCAACATATACTATTCCCCTGTTATAGCACATACTTGTTGGACCAACCCTGCCACTGACGTCGGCTGGTGAGGAGTATTTCTGTTCAAAGCCCTTATATAGCATCTCTTGCGGTGTATGCGGTGTTTGCCTTGTGACCAACAGCAGTACACACAAATACTACAAGCGTGACTATGCTCAACAATACATCACTACAAGATAACTGTTTCCACTATATGGATTGTGTGCACTTTAAATACTACAGAATAGTACTACATACACAGACATACTGACTGTTCTACATACCTTATTATTAACCCGACGTATCGATAACAGTTGATTCAATCCTTTTCGGTTTGTGTTTCAATATTATTTGTAATGTTCCGCTGGTATATACGGATGGTTTGAATGTGTGATGACACATCTTTTTCTAGTTACATATCAGTAACATGTGGTATCCTGTCCACCAATTGCTGTTCCAAAGTAGTTAATTGGATGCACATCAGCTGTGCAGCTACTCCATTAGCCAATACCATGGCAACAGTGATGTATAAGTGAGTACTCCTTTTAGGGGTTGTCCGTTTGCCTTACTTTTGAGGGAGATGACCTAGATGTGTTATTGCGATATATTTCAACAGCTATATGGAGACACACAGAGATATATTAGCTTCATGACTCCCGTGGACTGTGTGTAATGGCTAGACAATTTAGTTCTACATGTGAGTACAGCTGTTATATTTCGGAACAGTGCTACTTATGCAGGGTTTGTTTGTACCTGATACTTCTGCAGATGTTTAAGTCTGGCAAGGATGTTTGGCCAGCTCAAGGCCGTATGGCAATGCATGAACTGTTATGTGGTGTACAGTGTGCTCACCAGACATCCTTGATTTGGTGTACAAGTGTAGCATACTGTGCTGTTACTCACTAATTGCTAACACATCCTGGTGTATGCACAACCCTCTGAAATGGGATTAGTGCAAACAAACCCTATTACATCAGCAGCTGTTCCATTGTATAACAGCCGCTATTTCATTTAGGGCCATGTTAGTGTGTCTCTGACAAGGTATGTTAAGGCTTCTGCAGATGTCGTACAGTGTGTGAATGATTTGTGATGTTATTACAGTTTGTATTGTAATATGTTTGGGTGTGGGGGTGATGTTGGTGGGAGTGCATAGCAAATGCAGGTGTGTAGGAACTGCTTTTATACATAATCGCTATGTGCGTGAGGGTTCCTTCCCTATTTGAACACCTATCCTTTTGTGGACTACTATAATGGTATTTGCAGGCTGATTCATTAAGGCACTGTTATGTGGTTCCTGTATAGCATGCAGGTGATGTTAGTCCTTGAATCCCTTCGGTAATACATCTGAATGTAATAACGTGTTGCTACATGATAGCTGTGTATTTCTGTCATAGGTATTTGCAGTCATCATAGTTGTGTTGGTGACTGACCCTCTTTGGCTAGGGTTGCCACCTTTCCATATGTCCATAGTGGGTCCTTTTCGGGATGCACATCTGATTTTACAGGCCGACACAAACCCACGGTCAGTACAAGGGATAGAACTTTCCTTTCTTGCCTAATTATAAGCTTATTCTTGTAGCAGTTTAGTAGCTTATCCTGTTTCCTGTACCATGTAGGTACTTTAGATACAGAAATAACTATTGTATGCAACTATTACAGTACATATGGGACATAATTATGTCCTACAATCCCAGGACATTTGCCACGTTTAATATATTTGGTCAGGACACAACCGCCCAAAGAGGGAGTGTCCCTTGCAAAGTGGAACAGGTGGTAACACTATCATTGGCTCATGTCCATAGCACATTTTTGTAATGGTGTATAGGTATATACTCTCCATATCCTTTGTTCATAAAGGTTGATAGTGGCAGAATGTGTGATTGCTATGGTCTATGTTATACACATATGTGAACACTTCAACCACTGTATATGGGAGACCTACGGAATTCCGAAACCACAGTGTTCAGACGCACACAGTCCCGGGAACAGACTCCCATATCCCACGTTACCGACATCGACAGTAACTTGTGAAGGTAACACGAACATGGAACACACACATGCACACACAGACACACTGCTACCCAACACATCCAAACAAACCATCCTACACTACATATGTGCAGGTGGCCAAGCCCCCCTACTCACCCCATGTAGGTGTCTGCGCCCCACACACCACCCACTACTTTAATATTCTACATCCTAGGTCGCGCAAACAGACGCACAAAGCTAATCCACAACCACACATTACAGTCCCCCAACAACACACACCACACACAGAATACACACTTACAGACACTACAGCCCTAAGAAACACACGTACACACAGTAACCGACCCAAACCGCAACACCAGAAGCACTGACTAACTGTCCAGTAACATTGTGAGATTACACCTCGTGCATCTGGTGTTTCAGTACTGTGTTTTTTCGGACCTTAAGCCTCGGGATTACGTGTGTCGGTATGTAAAGCAGTTGGTATGTGGTAGGTATCCCATTTATATGTACCGCCATGGTTATGTAGATGTTGTTAACCTATGTATATATCTACATATATATGTATATCCCCATATATAGACATCTCTCTCTCTCTCTCTCTATAGATATATATATATATATATATATATATATATATATATATATATATTGTGTGTATATATTATATATATATATATATATATATATATATATATATATATATATATATATATATAACATACACCTTTCATTGTGTACATGCCGGTTTGTCCTATTTCAACACATTCCTACCTTTTGTGTTTTATCCTGTCAGTATACACGACTGCCATTGGTACATCTCAGGTAGCTTAGTGATATGTTATTCTGATGAATGTGTACATGGTTGCGTGTCCTAATCCTGGCAGTGATATCTTACCTCTCAGAGCAGGCACTGGTAGTGCAAGGGTGACATTTCAGTGGTTGTGTGTTCCACATGTTTATTATTCTGTGGAGAACTACCTATATATGCAAGCTGTGTTTAAGGTATACTATGTAACATGTACACATCTGTGAAGATTCCTGTCAGGGATACTCCCCATTATTTGAAAACACATCCCTGATTACATTATACAAAACCCCTCACTAACACTCCGGGCAATCCTTGCAGAGTGGGTGGTGAACAGTAGTTACACCCCAGGGATCCCGCAAGTGGCTCTGCTCCACAGAGGGACAGTTAGTTGATCGATGGGGTGGCAACAGCAGACACATTTTGCCTAGGCTTATGAGTGGCCTCGGTGGTTGGCCATGTACCTACCTATCTATCTATGAACCTATACATACAGTATGGACAGATGTTGATAGCTCAATATACTGTTCAGGTATTGACTTACCTTGTGCCAATGGCGGTTGTGTGTACAATAGTTGAGGGCTGCCTATGTAGGATGCACACAGTAGACCACCTATACATGGCAATTTACAGGTGGTCGTGTGTGTATGCCATCCATGTGTGCTATGTGTGCAGGTGGAGAAGGGTGTCAGTCCATGAGTGCCTACACTGTCAGTGTGTGTGTGCTATACATTCCCTCTTTGCCAAGGCATGGGCATACTGGGCACGCCTCCATCTGCCTACTGGGGCTAGCACAGGGTGTTCATGGTCTGAGCCCCCTTGTGCCTGTGGGTCCCTTGGCAATGGTGGTGGGCTGTGAGGACCTTCACCATTCTGTCCCTGCTGCAGCTGTTTCCGCAGGATCATATTGTGTAGCATGGCACATACTATAAAGATGTGGGCACATGTTCCTGGAGAGTACTGCAAGGCACCACCAGATATGTCCAAGCAACGGAACAGTGATTTCAGCATCCCAAACACGCGGTCTATGATGATTCTGGTTTCTGCGTGTGCCTCATTATGGCATTCTTGCATGACTGTGTGTGCATTTCTGATGGGTGTCATCATCCACGGTTCCAGTGCATAGCCAGCATCCTCCATCAGGTGGCCATATGGGATGTCCCCACCTGGCAAATACCTGATACAGCTGTGAGGCATACCAGATGTGGGAGTCATGATAGCTTCTAGGACTGCCGGCACACACATCCATGATAATGCCCTAGGCATTGCACATGACCTGGCAGTTGATGGAGGGGGAATCCCTTGCAATTTATGTACCGCCTACCCTGCTCACCAGGTGGTGACTTGATGTGTATGTGCATGCAGTCTATTGCACCCAGTACCTCTGGGTAGTCCGCCACATGGTGGAAGAGATGCATATTGCTGGCCAACTCCTCCTGTGTTCGGGGGAAGTGTATGTGCTCATTGGCATGTGGTAACATGGCATCCAGGAACTGGTGGAGTACCCTGGATGCTGATGCCTGTGAGATCCCCATGATATTCCCAGTTGGCCTTTGAAAGGTACCTGTGGCTAGTATTCCCAAGCTTACACATACCTTTGTGTCAACTGGGATGAGTTCCCATCTGTTACTTCTGGCTCTGAGGCGTGGCCGTTTCAGCCGGTACAGCTCGACAAGTTGCTGTATGATGTCCCTGTCCACCCTGTAATGCTCCAGATCATGTAGCCCCTGGTAGGTTACCCTGGGTCTGAACACTCATCTCCTCCTCCGGTGCCTGAGATGGTTGTCAGCATCATCCTCCACACCACCGTCAGTCTCCAACACATGCTGGTGAATCAAAGCTATGGCAGCCCCTAACATATACATATTAAAAGTTCCCCATCTGTATACACCAATGGTGCAGAGTGTCTGGGAATACACAAGTGTGTGTGTGTGTGTGGGGGGGGGCTTTCACAACTTATACTATTGTGCAATGGATGATGCTGGTGTAATTGGGTGTGTTTGTGCTATTCCAGCTGCAGGGTATCTTAATTATTGGTTTTACAGCAGGTATTGCTATTGTGGGGCCTTTGGTGTTGACTTACACTTGTCTGCCATGATTCATCTATTGCCCTTCACTTCTGTTTTCAAGCAGATTCACCTCCCATTGTCAGGCATGCATCCAGCTGCCACCTTTCTTGTTTTGTGCTTCCACAACCCAGGATTGTGTTCGGAAATGTGTTATGTAGCTGATCTACAGCAAGTTTGCTTTGTTCTGCTGTGACAATTCTTTTCTTTGCTGTACGGCACCTCTCCTTTCCTGTTCTGCAGGTAGCTGCTAGCAGCCTTGTTAGCTGTTGTCTATGGCCCACTGTGAGTTTCTAGGTGTTAATTACTCATTTGTACTCCAATTACCATGCTGTAGCATTTCCTTATTGTCTTCCCATAACCTTCCTGTTTCACCTAAGTTGCACGGCGCACACGCCCAGTTTCCAGCTTTTGAGCGCGTTTTCATCCACATTCACATGCACATTCGGTCACCTTGTGTGCTCTCAGCTAAGCATAGCTATGGCTAGGTACACACCCCTATCTTGCAGCTTTGCTTTGCAACAGGCAACCCAGATTACCAGTGCTCCAATGTGCTTACAGCTATGGTGGCACACACCTCTCATGATGCCATGTTTACCTCCAGGCCACTCCTCGGTGTTGTACCGCTGTGCCGTGTGGTACATCCTTACACCGGCGGTACGTTTGCGATTCAGTATTACTTGACTCATTTGCATGGCATTGACTACTAATTCCTAGTTACCGCGTGGAACACTGTCACAGACCCTTAGCAACCCTTGCACCTTGGTTGTGGTGTAGCATGCATACCATTGACTATTATGGCAAAATTATGATTTGTGTTACATTGCAGTTTTATGACATCTAAATATATTTTCCTTGTGTTCCCGTTTGCGCACCCATGCACTGCAGCTGTACTTTGCGTTAGTGGCCATGACATTAAATGGTACTTTTTATGTGTTGCACGTGTTTTTTATGCCATTGGCTGTATATTTAGCCATTGGCGTATGTTAACATTGTAATACGTAAGTTTGGTCCGCTTTCATGGCTCCGATGTTCTGTTTGAAAAAATGTAAACCATTTTTTTTTGGTTTACATTTCTGCTGTATATGGGATAATTAGCATACAAGCGCCGTGAGCTGCACAGCTCTGCCATACGCTGGTAGTGCACATGGAAACAGCTCTTACCTGAATTGCTCGACACCATATTTGGTGCTAGATCGCCGACGCTACTCCGGTGCATGGCGCAAGCCTCATGAATGCCAGGGGTTGTTTTTTATAATTAGCCTGAGACATAAATAAGTGCATATTGGGGTGAGAATACAGCTTTTAAAAAGTTGTTCTCATATTGAATGAGACCTGGTGGTCACAAGCAAAATTTGCATGAAGCTAAATAAAACTTTAGCAATAAGGTAATTAATTTTAAATAATTATGTTTGTAATTTAATTGAATCATGTTAGTTACATGACAAACATTGTAGCCACTTCCTGTGTTTTCCCATCTGCCTCATTTTCATGCTTTCTCACACCAAAACAAAATGGAGCACGAACAGCTTTCATTAGTATTTTACTAGGCAATGCATTATGAGAAATTATTTTTTTCTCATGTTTAGTCCATTTTAAGTCAAGAGACCATCTTCTGGGGCTTGATAAAAAGTAAATTGTGCCAACATTAGCAAAAGGTTTGAGACCTAAAACCAGACAAATTCTGCCAAAAACAAACATAACATATGTATTCAAAGTGTGTGTGTTTGTAGCCTCTTAATGTCATGCAAAGCTTAGATGACAGTGTAAAGGCTTGTTCATCTGGTTTTGATAGGCAATACTAATAAAGTTCACATATATTGCTTCCTATTTATAGTGTTTTCATTTATAATTCTCTCAATAGCAAAACAGAGAACAGAGTAATGTTCAATATTTAACTAAACATCTCAACTAACTAGAGAGAATGAAACGGTATTACATCAAATTAATTCTAGAAATGAGGGAATTCATGACAAATTAACCATCATTTCTTCCCATTTTCCATCTTTTTCTGATTATTTTTTATGTGGAGACTTTCTTTTTGCCATGAACCCTCCCTTGACCATCAAGCTTACCTCTCACAGTTGCCTTATATATCTGTGTGTTCTCTTGGGTGACAGCACTACAGCCTATTCATTTCTCAGGGCAATAGCCATGTGAAATGGTGCAGGAGCTGACACTGACCTGGAAGGAGTCTGATTTTTTTGTATATGCCCAGCTGACCTTCATGTGCTTGTTACATCTAAGGAGGTGTTATGCAATGAGCTTGTTGTATATTGTCCACTCCTTCATGTGACCCTGGTCTGCTCCAATGATTCTGTGCATAGCATGTGCCTGAACCCAGCACCAAATCAATCAAGTATTCCTTATGCCTTTGAAGGCTTGGTTGTGATTTTAATGTTCACAGATTTTGTTGACATCCATGGAGTTCCCTGGTTGGTGGGTTACATATACATATTACACCTCCTTATCCCTACCCTCAAAAAATAGCTACCTGTATACATATCTACACAGCTACATCTACACATTGTGTTGTTCATATACAGTACATATCTACACAGCTACATCTACACATTGTGTTGTTCATATACAGTACATATCTACACAGCTACATCTACACATTGTGTTGTTCATATACAGTACATATCTACACAGCTACATCTACACATTGTGTTGTTCATATACAGTACATATCTACACAGCTACATGTACACATTGTGTTGTTCATATACAGTACATATCTACACAGCTACATCTACACATTGTGTTGTTCATATACAGTACATATCTACACAGCTACATCTACACATTGTGTTGTTCATATACAGTACATATCTACACAGCTACATCTACACATTGTGTTGTTCATATACAGTACATATCTACACAGCTACATCTACACATTGTGTTGTTCATATACAGTACATATCTACACAGCTACATCTACACATTGTGTTGTTCATATACAGTACATTGTCTTAGACAAGCTATAGTATCCTTCTGTGAAAATCATTGACATTTGATTGAGAAGAAATAATATGCACATGATCCTGAGTCCACACACACAAGCAATAATGACTTTTTGTGTACACCTCTGAGAAGGTTAGTTTAAGAGTAAGTATAGCTCAAGGCAGATGCTGAGGATGGTGCCTCTCTATTAATATTTTGTCAAAATCCACTTATGCGGGCAGGGATATGAGGTACACATCCCCCCTCTTCCACCCCTGGGAAGCTCTGAAAGCCCAGATATTTGGTAATGAACTGCGTGCCTTATAGGTTCATAGGTTCATAGCTAGGTACTTGGCTATCTGTCCAAAGGCATTTATAAGCCTAGCCAGAATGTGTTGGCTTTCGCCGCCCCCTTAGATTAGTTCCCTGTGCCTCTGCCCAGCAGAGCCACTGAAGTGATCCACGGGGTAAACGTTCTGTTTCCCATCCACTCATCAAGGTTTTTCTTGAAGAGTGCTAGCAAGGAGCTCTGCCTAATGTAGATTGGAATCTTATTCCAAAGCATGGGAAGTCTCTGGGACAGGAATCTATCCCTCATGCACGTCCTGTTTTTTGTTGTGGTGAGGTTTAGATCCCTAGAGCGTGTGGCTTGAGGGGATAAGGTTTTCTTTAGGTGGAGCATGTCCATCAATTCTGGGTTGGACATGGCCTTATATGTCAGGCAGAGGTCACCTCTGAGCAGGTGGTATTCAACCGAGTACAGCTGGAGTTTCTTCAGTCGAGCTGCATAGGGCATCTGTTTGAGGCCAATGATCCTCTTGGTGAGGTACTTCTGTGGTCTTTCCAGCTGTTGCAGGTGTCTTGTAAGGTACATCCCAAATGGGGCATTGTACTCTATGATGGGTCTGATGAGTGATGAGTAGAGGGGCACAATGACCTCTTTTGATCAGGATACAAACCCTTTTGTGATTAGGTGGGCCACATAGAAGGATTTTCTAACCACTTTGGCAATGTGATTATCAAAGGAGAGATTACTATCTACTTGGGTCCCCAGATCGATCTCTTATTACATTTTCCGTATTTAGGGGACTACCACCTATGTGGTAGTTTGTGGGTACTTTGTTATTTCCAAAGGGAATAACTATGCACTTTTTGGCATTTAGCTTGAGGCCATGATTTTGACACCAGGTATCCATCTCAATGAGACCCTTTTGGAGGATGTCTGTGTCAGCCGGTGAGTCAATTATAGCCCCTATTTTGCAGTTGTCTCCTCCTGTGCTTGTCTGTACCTTTGAGAAGTATATGCCAAACAGGAGGAGTCCTAGGACTGAGCCCTGGGGAACGCCAATTGTAACTGGTTTAGAGTCAGACCTAGCTCCCACAACTCTCACCATGTGGGTTCTGTCCATGAGCCAATTGGTGACCCATCTTGTGACATAGGGGTTTATATTCAGGCTGGTGAGCTTGTCTATAATACCAGAATGAGAAATGGTGTCAAAGGCCTTTGCGAGGTCTAGGTAGGCTGTGTGTACCACCTTTCCCTCGTCTATAGCCTTGGTAACTGTCTCAAAGAAGTCCACCAGGTTTAGGAGGCATGATCTGCCATTAACAAAGCCGAACTGGGTAGGGTCCAGTATTTGGAGGTTCCCAATGTCTCTGTTAATGAGTTCCATGATGACGCTCTCCATGGCCTTGCAGACCAAGCTAGTCAAGCTTATAGGGCGATAGTTCCCAGGGTCTGTTGTGGCTCCACCTTTGTGGAGCGAAATAACTGTTGCTGTGCACCACTCTATGGGTACATACCCTGTGGAGAGGCTGAGTTTGAACAATGTGTTTAGGTGAGGGGGTTAATTCATCTTTGAGCTCGTGTAGGATGCAGCTTGGGACACTGTCCGGTCTCATTGATGCTGTGTTTTTGGCTTTGGAGAGGGCTATTTTAACCTGAGTGTCTGTGATTTCAGGGGCTCTACATTCTTCTGGTATGGTTATGGGCCCTTTTGGGGGTGAGAGGGGGTGAAGTTTGCACTGAACCTGTCTGCCAGGATGTTGGCAATATCAGTTGGTTCAGTTTATTTTGTGTCATTCTGCACTAACTCTGAGCAGATCTGAGCATTGCCACTTAGATTCTTGACATAGCTAAAGAATGCCTTGTGGTTATCTTTGGAGTCCTTGGCAAGTTTTCTTTCAAAGCTCACCTTGGATGATTTTATGAGGGATCATAGTTTCTTGCTGATACTGATCAGGGATGTCTTCCCTTCTTGGGATTTTACTCTTTTCTGTACTAGTTTCCTCCTTCTATTGTATAGCTTGTTTATGGCAGGGGTCCACCAGACTGGTTTCCTTTTCTTAGAGGAGTGAGTCTTGGTTTTTCTTGGGATAGCACAAGCCATGCATTCTTGTAGGTGCCCGAAGAATGATTAGTAAAGGATTTTGCAGCTTGGACAGCATTACCCTTTAGCATGGGGGCTGTGAAACTTTCCACCTCCGTCTTAAGTAACGTGAAGTTTGCTTTTGAAAAGTTTTTCAAGGTGGTTTCCTTGTCCGGGGGTGGGGGCGGAATGTGGATATCCAAAGTGATTTGTTTATGGTCAGATCTAACCAGTGAGGGGTTGACCTCCGGTGTGGAACACCAGTTGCCTATGTTCGTGATGACCAGGTCAAATATGTTTTCACCTCTGGAGGGAGTGTTGACCAGTTGTTCCAGGGCATTTGAGTTTATAAATTCTAGGAAATGTTGGGCAAAAGAGTTAATACTTGAGTAGTTCTTCCAGTTAATGTTTGGGTAGTTGAAATCACCCAATATTAGGGTGTTTGCTATGACCTTTATGTTACCCAGTGTTTCCAGAAATGCGGAATGGGGTTCCTGGGACATGGTGGGTGATCTGTAGCAAGCTACAATTTGAATTGCAGTTTTGCCCGTTGTTAGTTGCATGTGGATAATCTCTGAAGCATTGTGCTGTGCCACTAACCTGGAGGTGTGGGTATCCTTGATGAATATGGAAACTCCCCTGCCTTTTGTATTTCGGTTCAGGTTCTGTGGCCGAAATGTATGGTATAAGTTGTAGCCTGGTAGTGCTGGGGTGCTCTCTGGAGCCTTAAACCCGGTTTCTGTTACTGCACCTATATTGATTTTCTCCATACTGAGGAGTGCCTCGAGTGCGTGCATTCTGAGGTTTAGACTTCTGGCATTAAGTAGTATTACCCTCAGATTTTTGTTACTTGTGCTATTTATGGTGGTGGGTTTGTCTTTTGAGCCTTGCCTAAAAAAGGCAATATGAGGGTAGCAAGAGCCTTGGCCAGTATTCGAAAGCCTAAGGGTGACAGGTGCAAGCCATCTCTAGCGAAGCAGCGTGGCTTGTCGAGCATGTCATCCTAGGCAGACAGACACTGGATCCCCTTTGAATGACACCAGAAACTTAGCCAATTGTTGAAATTGATAATTTTTTCTTTATACCATGGTATCATTCTTGGTGAGGGCAGGATGCTACTCAGGGTCAGGGCCATATCAGCCTGGGCTACGTGATCAGAGCTCTTCTATATCTCTTTTCATGTAGTCGAGGGAGGTACAACTCAGGTCATTCACACCAAAATGGACAATGACAGAGTCATATTTGTACATGTTCTGGAGTGACCTGAGTGCTTGTGTTATGTGGTGGATCCTGGCACCCAACAGACAGCTAACAGTAACCTTCTCCTTATTCAACCTAGTGAGTGGGACGTCAGTGTGCCTGACTACAGAGTCACCTATTACTAGTATGTTGGGTATGTTATTTTGCCTTGAGGGCTGTGATTACGTGGCACACAGGTTTTGTGAAGTATGTGTTTCATGGTTTTTGTTGGGGGGGGTGGAGGTTGCTTGGATGTCTACTTTAGAGGGCTCTGCTGCTTTTGCAGATTTTTATTTAGAGCCTCTGAGTATGTTTTCGTGTATTTACGTGTGTATTTTTTACCGGTGCTGGTTTAATGGGTCTGTGTGAGACTGGTGGTGTTATGCCAGTATTTCCCTTCTCCTCTTGACTGTCTGATCCAGTCTTGGGTTAAGAGAGCTTAGCCTCCAGTTTGGCTGTATAATTGCATCTCTCCAATGCCCTAGATCAGCTTATCCACACCCCCACCAGGGACAATATCCTAGACCTAGCCATTACCAACATGAGTGACTGGTGTTCCACACCCGAAGTCAACTCCTCGTTGGTCTGATCCGACCATAAGCTTATCACCCTTGATATCCACATCCTGCCCCCACCCCCCCATTAAGGAAACCACAGTAAAAAATTTCTCCAAAGCCAACTTCATGCTTCTTAAGACAGAAGTGGTGAATTTCATGACACCCATGCTGATGGACAATACAGTTACAAGTGCTGAATCCTACACATATGCACTCTATAAGCACTTACACGAGTGCATGGATTGTGCTATCCCAAACAGAACCAAGACACTATCCTCCAAAAAAGGAAGCCAATCTGGTGGTCACCTGCCATAAACAAACTGTACAACAGAAGGAAGAAACTGTTGCAAAAGAGAGTAAAATCCCATGAGTGGAGTAGCTCCCTGGTCAGCCTCAGTAAGAAGCTGAGATCCCTTAAAGATCCTCCAAAGCTAGCTATGAAAACAAAATCACCACTAAATCCAAGGACAACCACAAAGCATTCTATAGCTATGTCAAGAATCTCGATGGCAACACCCAGATCTGTCCAGAGTTACAACACAAAGGCCAGAAAATTACAGAACCAACTGATATTGCCAACATTCTGGCAGATAGGTTCAGTGCTAACTTTACCCCCTCTCACCCCGTAAAGGGCCCATATCTATACAGGAGGAATGCAGAGTCCCTGTAATCACAACTACGCAGGTAAAAGCTGCAATCTCTAAAGCCAAAAACACAGCATCCATGGGACCAGACAACATCCCAGGCTGCGTTTTACATGAACTTCAGAACAAACTGGTTCCCCACTTAAGCACCATGTTCAATAATAGCCTCGCATCAGGCTTTGTGCCCAATGAATGGCGCACAGCAATAGTTATCCCACTCCACAAAGGGCGAGCCACCACTGATCCCGGGAACTACTGACCTATTAGCCTGACGAGCCTGGTCTGCAAGGCCATGGAACGTATCATCATGGAACTCATAAGCAAACACATTGATAACCTCCAAACTCTGGATCACACCCAGTTCGGGTTTGTGAAAGGGAGACCATGCCTCCTGAATCTGATCGACTTCTTTGAGGCAGTCACCAAAGCTGTGGATAAGGGTAAAGTGGTTCACACAGCCTATCTTGACCTCGTCAAGGCTTTCAACACCATCCCCCATTCTGGAATTATAGCTAAACTCACTAAACTAGGTATAAATCCCTATGTCACAAGATGGGTTGCCAACTGGCTCACTGACAGAACCTACACTGTAAAAGTTGCAGACTCCAAATCTGACCTCAAAACATTGACAAGTGGAGTACTACAGGGGTCTGTCCTGGGACCTCTCCTGTTTGGTATCTACTTCTCTGAAGTGCAGGCTAACACAAAAGGCCTCTGGCTAATGAAGTTCACAGATGACTGCAAACTAGGAGCTATAGTCAAGTCCACAAATGATGATGGACATCCTACAGAAAGGCCTCACTGAGACAGATGCCTGATGTCAGAGCCATGGCCTCAAGCTCAATGCCAAAAAGTGCAGCGTCATCCCCTTTGGTAAAAGCTCTGTACCCATAAACTACCACATAGGCAGCAATCTACTTAACACCGAATGTGTGATAAGAGACCTTGGGACCCAAGTGGACAGTAGTCTCTCCTTTGATAGTCACATCACCACAGTAGTCAGGAAGTCCTTCTACTTGGCAAACCTCATCATAAAAGGGTTCTCATCCAGGAAAAAAGAGGTCATTGTTCCCCTCTACTCGTCACTCAACCCATTATAGAGTACAATACACCTTTTGGAATGTACCTCACAAGTCATCTGCAGCAGCTGGAAAGGCCACAGAAGTACCTTACAAAGAGGATTACTGGCCTCAAACAAATGCCCTACACTGACCGCCTCAAAAAACTCCAGCTTTACTCCACAGCATATTGCCTACTCTGAGGTGATCTCTGCCTAACACATAAAGCTATGTCAAACCCAGAGCTGTTGGACATGCTACACCTAAAGAAATCCCAATCCCTCCAAGCTACATGCTCTAGGGAAATAAACCTTGTCACCACAATAAACAGGACACGCTGGAGGGATAGATTCCTGTCTCAGAAACTTCCTATACTCTGGAACAAGCTACCCATCTATGTCAAGTTCTTCATTAGCACTCTTTAAGAAAAATCTTGATGAGTGGATAGGAAATAGGAAATACACCCCGGGGATCACTTCTGTGTCTCTGCTGGACAGTGGCACAGGAAAATAACTTTCTTGGGTGGCGTAAGCTATAGAACCTTGCTGGCTAGGCTTACGTAGGCCCTTGGGCTGATAGCCTAGTACCTACCTATGAACCTATGTATTAGTGTTTGGTGGTAGGAGGAGAGGGTTGTCTGTGTACATGAGGCAGTTGTTATATTGCCTCAAAATGCCCAGATTCACCAGTTGGACTGGAGAGTACATCTGAAACTGCCCTTTGGACATGCCTGGATAGGTACAGTAAACTGTTTTACTGAATGGATGGTAAAGTCGAAAAGAGAGCCTTGTCCTTCTGTAGTGCTAGGGCTTATAAGTGCTTGCTATGAGTTTTGAGCAAGTGCCAGGTTGAGAAATGAATGGCTTGAGTGCTTAAGTTGAAAGTTTGTCTAGTTCTAAGGGAAAAATTGAACAGGAGACTTTGTGGAGCCGGCAATAGTTATACTCTAGCTAACCAGCGCTGCCCGACACGCAAAACCGGGCAAATGCATTTTTATAGCAGGAAAATGAAAGAGATAGAAATTAGCCCAAAATGGCCAATAAACTACTACTTTCTGACCTGAAACCACTCCTCCAGGGAAATATAGGCTGCTCAAAGCTCCCCTCTTTGACAGGTGAACAGAGAAACTTCCTTCTATTCAAGTAAGGTATGGGCAAACACAAAGATCTGTAATACACCCCTGAATTCAGCACTAACCTGAAAACTGGACTATACTAGCCTAGAAAGGTGGGAAACAAATATATATATATATATATATATATTTTTTTTTCAGAAAATAAAGCAGATACAATCAAAAAAAACATTTTAAATGTGCATAAAAGATGATTATTGTTATATATCTCAGCTCAGAGTTGAAGTCAATGCCCCTAGTAATAAAGTAGGAAGAAACAAAAATACAGTAAAAGCAGATGAATAAAGTGCAATATATATATATATATATATATATATATATATATATATATATATATATATATATATAAAATAGAAAATGAACAATCTGATTTAAACAAGTTACCCAATTAACCAGAAAAAAACTCAAAACTGAGCCCTGTTCCATCAGTCTTCAATCAGACAAGTTCTAACTGCACACTCCTGCTACTAGGGTGCAGGGGAACCTTCTCCAAAAAAAGATGGCCTGGATCAGTGCTCAAGTTATACAAACAAAGCTAGATTCAGCAGGCCTGAATCTGGTCCTATGCTACAGCAATAAGGCGCACCAATTTCAGAAACAGTTTGAATAAGCAGGCAAAATAAGCCTGTGACCAGAAATTCCCAACTCAGAAGGGCAGAATCCAGCCTCTCCTCCCACAAGAGTGCAGACCACAAATCTTCTTAGTGTAGAATAACCGGCCTGAAGCCCAAGTGCTTAAACCAGAACTAATACACTTTTAGAATAGCAGACACTGAGCTTTCAATCAGCAATTCCCAGCTTAGAAGGATGTAAGCTACCTGTCCTGCCACAACAGTGCAGTCTGCAAACCTTCTTAATGTAAAACAACCGGTATGAAGCCCAAATGCTTAAACCAAAAGACTTAGAATAACAGTTACAATTTAATCAGGCTACTACAAAGCAGCAATAAGTGCAGCAGAATAAATAAAATTGAGTACTTTTAAGAAGAGGCAAAAGCAAAATAAAGAAGGAGGAAACAAATACAGTAAAAGAGATGATTTATTTTTTTTTGTTAGTAAAGTGCAAGGAGAGATGAAGGAAGAACCTAAGTGGGTTGGCCTTCTCAAATCTTCTCTCTGTATTATGTAGAGTGAACACTAGACTCAGAATATGATGTCACTGTATTCGGTTTAGTGAGCAAATGAGATGGACTCACGAGGAATGTTCAAATAGAGACTTACAGGAGGGGTGGGCAATTCCAGAGCCACCAACACTAACACCAAAACAAGAACAGGGTGGGTGGGGACAACCAAGAAGAAGAATATGTACAGTTGTACAGATTACAGAGATATTAAATCAAAATGCAGACATAAAATGAGAATAAACACAAGCTCTCTACAGCAGCCTGAGCAACAGGTATATCTGATTTAAAACACAGGACAGAAACCAAACAATACAGATGCAGGAATACTTTGGCTGGATTAAACTAGTTCTGAAAACTTACTGCCACTAAGAAAACAGACAAGGCCTCCAGACAAAGGATTTCACTACAACTGAGGTCAACACTAAGATAATATACAGCTATAACACACAAGAAGAAGAATAAGTACAGTTGTACAGATTACAGAGATATTAAATCAAAATGCAGAAAAAAAATGAGAATAAACACTTATCTTTTCTCAATATCACAGCTGGCAGTAGGTCAAGCTCTCTGCAGCAGCCTGAGCAACAGGTATATCTGATTTATTTTTGAAAGATAATTTCTTGTTCATTGTTCTGCTACCCAGAAGGGTCATGCATGTATCTGACAATCTTGTATGTGTCCACAGATGAATATTGGTTCACATATATTGGTAGTGTCCCTGACAAGCCAGATCTAACATAACATATGCACTGTGATGATATGGCCTAGTGGTAGCATAGCCAACTGGAATTCTGAAAATAATGATATGTCATTTGAATATCAAACTGATTTATACAAGATGCTTGTGTTACAAATAAATTAGAACTGTATGGCATTTGAATATGAAACAGATCTGCACAAAGTCTTATTTTACAAATGTATTAGAACTGTATGGCATTTGAATATCAAACTGATTTGTACAGATGCTTATGTTACAAATGTGTTAGAATTGTATTACATTTGAATATCAGTCTGATTTGTACAGATGCTTATGTTACAAATGTATTAAAACTGTATGGCATTTGAATATCAAAATGTGTTTGTAATAGGGTTGCCACCCCTCTGTTTTTCTTCCGGACTATCCAGAAATCAAATCAATTCTCCGGTAGTCTGCAAAACACTGTACAAACTTTGGTATTCTGCTTCAAAAAAGGAAACAGACTATCAAAGTTTGTTAAGTCATCTGATTTACTATGTTTTTTAATAGAAAAGCATAGTAAATCAGCCGAAAGCAGGCACCAGGAAAGGAAAAAGAGGGTGTTTCCTGACAGATGATGTTATAGTGATGTCACAAAATGGGCAGAATGTGGGCGGGAGAGAGAGCAGGAATGGATAGGGTTACAGGTGATGTGAGGGGTGTGGCTTTACTCCAGTTTTAGCCACAATGAAAGGTGGCAACCCTAGTTTGTAAAGTTGTTACTGTTAAAAAATGTATCAACAGTGGGTCCTGCTGGACAGAGAAGTAATATACATGTGAGACTGTATGTATACATGTTAGCAAAGGACACTAGAAGAGAAGGAGTTAAACAGCTAGCTTACTTCTTACTTATAACAAAAATACTGTTAATTGGACCACCTGTGGGGCCATGGAAGTGCTTATCTCACAGCTCTGAATAGAACAGGAGATGGCATGTCTGGAAGAAACCTTTGTTCATTAGCTCAGTAAAAAGAGGGGAAGCCCCAGACACTGCCATAAACATTAGCAAAACTTTAGATATGCATCTTATCACATATATGCTAGCATCCTGTCTCAAGCTTCAAAGAGAAATAGTGTGAGAATCTAGAGTCAGGTGACCAGATGAGGTAATTCTGCTAACCATCTCAGAAATTTTAGATATTACAAAGAGAACTCTCTCAGTATTGAATATTTTGTCTTGGAGGCTGACAAGAAGGTCCATTCACCAAGTCATCTGCCTCGCTCTGTTAAGTGAGTAGGGAATAGTAATTCTCCTAGATTCAGTCAGGAAAATATAGAGAAACTTAGTTTAGATATTGTTTTTTTTTATTTGTTTGCCCATAAATGTTATTTTCAATATTTCCTGTGATTTGAACTCTGTGGTTTACTGTACATATATATTCAGAGTTTTCATGCTCTTTTATTATTTATTATTAAATATATTTATTTTTTTTTTAATTGTGACTGGTCCTTTTAGAAAGTATTTAACCTTTGAGGGTGCTTATATTCATTTGATAACATTTTGTGGGCCACTCCTGAAAACCTAGCTGTCTTGGTCAACTACTACCATTTCTATTAGTATTAATATTACACAGTATAATTGGACAACATTTGTTAAGGGCCTTAGAGTAGCTGATTGTGGAGTGTCTGGTGGCAGAGATAACTACCTTATACTCTGGGCAGAAGCGGGCACAGCAGATAAATCTGTGCTAGCCTTTCCCAGGTGTATATGTGTGTGTGTGTGTGTGTGTGTGTGTGTGTGTGTGTGTGTGTGTGTGTGTGTGTGTGTGTGAAAGAAAAAAAACATCTCACAGTGTTTTTGTGTGTGTGTGTGTGTGTGTGTGTGTGTGTGTGTGTGTGTGTGTGTGTGTGTGTGTGTGTGTGTGTGTGTATGTGTGTGTGAGCTACTTGGAGCATGGATATAAAGCACTGGTTTCATAGAAAAGGTGCTGGAGGACTTGGCTTGGGCACTTGGCTGGGGACTTGAATCTGCAGCTATTCCAGTGGGGAGTTTTACTCCAGTCTGAGTGTGTTCCCTGTGTGCGCTTAAGGGAAATTGCACTTGGTGCTGAGAGCTGCATCCAGAAATACTGAGTGTATCCATTTGTATTCCATGTGAATGTCCCTCTCCAGTGTCAGTGGTGAGGATTCAGGTTGCTTGATTACTTGATTACTGGCCCAGTGTGTGGATGTCACATACATGAGCACAAACAAACACACACACAAATACACACACACACACACACACACACACACACACACACACACACACACACACACACACACACACACACACACACACACACACACACACACACACACACACACACACACACACACACACACACACACACACACACACATCACTTCAATTCAACTATAGCTTGCCTTTGAGTTACTGGAGGGACCAGAGCACCTTTATAAAATCCACACAGAGACAGGGAGAGATTCTGACACCAAAGGTGAGACAAAGCAAAACACTGTGAGATGGGAACTCTACTCCTTGCACCATTGTGCCAAGGATAACTTGCTTTCATACACATCTTGCAAGGCCCCCAAAGATAGCCACTTATTATGTACAATAATGAGTTCTGACTGTGTAGAAAAGTGAAGGAAACTATGTCCAACTTGTTATGTGTATTTGGGGAGAGGATGAAAAAGATTCCTGTTTCTGCTGCAGCCATGACATCCACTTTACTGTTTTAAATTTGTGCAATTTTTGTTCCTTGCTGCCACATCCATGGTGCAAGAATGAATGAGATTCAGTGTCTAGATTGTGGATGGGACACAGCAGAAAGTCTGCAAATGACTAGCAAGATCAAGTGTATGCTACCTCTATCATAGGGCATTGCAACTCTGGCTACTTTGAACACAAGTGTCATGGGTTATTTATTTAAGTAAAGAAACACTGCTGCCAAGTGTCTTTACTTAACATAATAATAATAATAATAATAATAATAAACACTGGAAAAGAAAGCCTGGAAAATGGTGGTGCCATTGGTGGCTTCCTAGTTTGCCTGTTGCTAAAGCCTTTTGTGTGTGTGTGTGTGTGTGTGTGTGTGTGTATCCAGAATCATGATCATAGGTGCTGATGTATTACAGTGTGTTGGGGGCACTGCAACAAGATGATTTGGGTATAGGTGACAATGCTGTAGAATACACAATTGGATCACATTGTAGGTGTGCACAGTATTTTATCTGTGGAGTGCAGCCAAGGATAGCTTATAGCACACATATAGCTATGTATATTTATAGCAATTCTGTTCTGTTCTCTATAATTTCAGTGGTGGATGCTTGTATACCAATATTTGTACCATCTGCTGCCACTCCACAGACATGTTCATGTGTGATTCATAAATATTTCATCCTCAATGGCCATTCCTGTAGAGTAGGATTCATTTGCATATTATACAAATTAAATTATTTGTGCTTCTTCACCTCTATTGGCAGGATGCTGGTGTAGTCATTATGCTGAAGTGGATACTATGTTTGATTTGTAACACTGCTTGTATGCATAGTTTCCAATTGCAGGATGTGCCAGTGCATCCATTTATTTAATGTTCTTAGCCATTATATTTTCGTTCATTTACATCTGATATTTTTGCTCAACTATGTTACGCCGAGCAGCACAACCTCTTCACAGAGGCATTATATACAGCAGATCTGTCCTTATAATCACATAAATATCATCCTCATCTACACACATTATTCTGAAATTCAGTCATTTGTGCTCAAGATGGTGTCTGTCTTCACTTTAGTGCCTATTCCATACCTCAACCCTTTCAATTACGCAGTAGTACATGTAGATATTTTAAGGATTACAATGATATCTGTGAATTGTGGCTCTGATATGGGACTTTCGCCTTGTACCAGCCTTACACAACTGTGGACTAAGTTTGTGAATCCTACCTATGTTCATCTTCTAAGATGCAAATGATTCTCTTGATAACATTGGCCAAATGCATCCTCATTTGGTTATCAGAATCAAAAGTGTTATGTACAGACACATGGAAAAGCCACCTTTTCTCCTGGACTTTTACCACAACACACTAGAGCAGCTGTATATCTTCCTCCCAACGGCCACTGTTACCCACATGCCATCATCACTATAAAAGATGGCTTGCCATCATCTCTCTAGTTATTCCCTGACAATTTATGAAGGTACTAGAAGATTTCACTCCCTGGGAGTTCACCAGTTTCCGTAAAGATTTCCTACTTGTGTGTTCTCACTTTTTCTACTGCACCACATATTCAATATTGTCCAACTTTGCTTACTGTGTTTGTGGCCCAAGCACAAAAACAAGACTTGCTTTTTTATACTAAATTTAACAATCTTAATAGAAAAAGCCATGAGGCCCTGTAATATTTCCTGATATCCAAAATAAGTGTATAAAATGGAGACATGAGTGACTCATGATAAAGATAGTTCACATTCTTCCCATAGTAATAAGAAAAATACAGACATGGCTCATTCAGGTAAACTGTAGTAGGCTTCTTGTTACTATAAATAGTGAAAATAAATCTCATGCCCCTTCCTTTTCACAGTCATAGATACTGGTCTAACTGTACCATGGGCATTTCTCTTGCTGTCAGTGGCATAAAACCAGTATTGGTCATATTAAAAGGCACATTATTATCATACTAATGATTTTCATTCTTAATGTGTAAGATGTCTTGCTCCACTGACATTCTCTCCTCAGAAAGTGTTGTCGGGCTCTTTAAGGGTGTCTTAAAAGTCTTCACTCAATACACGCATCATCTGAAGAATGTGTTTTCAATATGGGACAAAGACAGGACACTCTTCATGGTGGGCGCTGCCACCTAACATGCTGCTTAGAAGTTACTGGTCCTCTCCAACTCATGGTTAAGTTATCCTGTGATCAAGATTCATCTGGAGCTAATTGTAGTATTGATTAGTTACTGTTATTTTTTAACTCATTCATGAGGCATATATTTCTGTTATAACTGCTGGGCAAAGATCCTTTTCCTCTGCAGGATCTTAATTTTTTTGACAAAAATACCTATTATATTTGCTCTATGACCTGACTTAAGAGACTTCAGATGTACATATGGAAAATTAGTTTTGTGGTTGCAGTTACCCCAACTTATAAGATTTCCATACAGCAACCTCTTAAGTCCTTGGAACCATAGTTGGAGTTGGTATTCCACAACAACCTCCTATGATCCTATAAACTACAAATTTGTCCCAGGGCTTCCACCTGTGTCTCTCATTGACAAGGGCAACAGGTGCTGACTGAGGTTTCTTTTTGGGGATAAACTCTTGGCTAGGCTTGGAAAGGTACCAGGGCTATTAGCCTAGTAATCCTTTGATAAGAGGGCCTCCTTATTGACCAACTCAACCTTCGATCCTAAGGCTCCTATGCTAAATGAATTACCTGGGCCAGTCCCTTAATGTTTCTGTTTGTTTTTTCCAACACAGAAGGATTTAGTATAACCACTAATTTACACTGTGGATGTCACTAAACGATTGTCCTAGAAGAAGCTATTCTGGAATGTCCATTAATGATTTTTCCTTTTACTAAAGAGAGAAAAAGAATCACAAGTGTTTACAAACTTCTCAAAATGGTTATCTGACACTGTTTTTCTTTTATATCCAGAAAAATTTGTGGCAGTAATAGCATGAAGACAATCCAAATTGGAAGGCCGTAATTATTTCTACAGGACAATAATCTCCAGGACAACAACCAACATGGGTTCATGGCCATAAGGAATTTTGAATTAACCCTTTCAATTTTACAGCTGGATTACGGGTGAGCTTAACAAGTGAGTACCAGTAGATGTGGTCTGTCTGGTCTTCGGCAAGTCCCACACAAAAGGCAAAGGATTAGGAATAGGACAAAGACTGAGGAAGTGGATTGCTGCATGTCTGAATGAAAGCTACAGATGGCTAGGATGAGAATGCTAAGGTGAAGACTTAGGAAAGTGACTGGTAGAGCACCACAGGGATCTGTCCTGAGTTCAGTACTCTTCAGAGTGTCTATCCAGACATATTTATTTTATTTTATTTATTTTATTTTACATTTGTTGACCGGGATAGTCTAACTGGATTAATGTCCATTTTCAGTGGAGGCCCCAGCAGAAAAGCTCCAAGGTAAACAGATAAGTAATAACAAAGAAGGCATATTACCAAGGTAGACAGATAAGTAATAACAAAGAAGACATATTACAGATGAGATATTTACAAATGACATAAGCAGACATGAAACAGACAATTTCACAAGTTCAAGTTACCCCTGGTAACAGTCGAGGAAAAAAATAACAGTAATTTGATTAATAGATTATATACATTCATGTTGTGAGTTAGCCAGGCTTGTTACAGTGGCAAAGCCAGTTTAGTGCCAGCTGTTGTTTGAGTTTAGCTTTGAATTGGGATAGGGAGGAGATCAAAGTAATGTTAGCTGAAAGGAGGTTCCATGCTTTGCCTGCAGAGTTTGCAAAGAGGGAGTCACCGGCTACATTGTTAATTTTAATTGTCTTAATTTGTAGTCTGTTTGAGGATCAGAGCAGTCTTGGATTGTTGTGTGCGTGTGTGTGTGTGTGTGTGGGGGGGTGATCATATTTTTAAGAGCTGGTGGGTTCTCTGGATAATAGAGGATTTTATTAGCCATAATCAAAAGGTTAAATTGGATTAGACTGGGAAGTTCTAGCCACCCAAGCTGTTTAAGGTTGATGCAATGGTGTGTTCTAAAAGGTAGACCAGTAGCAAACCTGGCAATGTGGTTGTAACAGATTGAGAGTCTATTAAGTACAGATTTATTTAGATTAGAGAGAAGGGGGTGCATATAAAAGTGTTGAAAGCAGGTGGGAGCAAGCTATGGAAACCATAGCTGGAGGGTTAGGAAGGCTTTTATTCTATACAGTGACCCTAGTTTTTTATTGATGGTTTTGATCGTTTGGTTTACATGAAGGTCAAATTTTAGATTATTATCAATTATTACTCCTAACAGTTTTATAGAGGAGTCGGGGTGATTATTGTGCCATCTTTTGCATTTATGGTGAAGATAAACGGTGTGGACTGTTGTATTGAAGAGAATAACAGCATTTTAGTTTTTTTGGGATTTAGCAACAATCGATGTTCAGAGAGCCAGGTTTCTATAGTATTAAAGGTGGATTGGGTAACAGACCTTAATTCTGAGGGAGATGTGGCTGAGCAAATCAGGGTGGAATCATCAGCATATTGGATACAGCTGACATTCGGGATGAATGTATATAGGTTGTTTATAAAGATGGAAAACAGTAGGGGTCCTAATATGGAGCCTTGTGGCACTCCAAGAGTGTTAGGTAATAGGTTGGAGAGCTTGTTCTGCCAGAGGACAGCCTGCTGCCTCCCACTGAGGTAAGATTTAAACCATTGAATGGCACTGGCATTTAGACAGAAAGATTGCAGAGTGTGAGTCAAAAGTTGGTGATCCACCATGTCAAATGCCTTTGAAAGATCCAAGAAGAGGGATGAGGATATTTGATTATTGTTACGATTATTATTAATGGTATTGGTAAACACTAGTAGGGCTGTGGTTGTGCTGTGGTGTGGACAGGTATCGGCCATGAGGTGATTCTGAATTAAGTGGTGCATGAGTTGTTTGTGTATACATTTTTCCATAATCTTAGCTAGTGGAGAAAGTATAGCTATCTGTCTGTAATTGGAGAATTCAGTGGTGGAACCTCCTTTATGTAGTAGGATTACATAGGATGTTTTCCAAATGCTGGGAATTGTTGCCTCTGCTATGGTGTGGTTAATTAGTATAGATACTGGATAAGCTACGGCATCAGCTGATTTTTGAAGGTACTTAGCAGGGAGTTGATCAGCTGAGAGTGTGGTGGGTTTTAATTTTTTGAACAAGGTACAGATAAGTGATGTGGACACTGGTTGGAAGCTGAAAGAGAGTAGGTTTATAGGGGTGGTACTATCAGGGCCAGGAGAGCTAGGAGGTAGTTGGCTAGCTAGGAATTGAATTGTCTCTCTAAAGAAATGGTTAAAACTGTCAGAGACATCCGCAGGAGTTTTATCTATGGTAGCAATGGGATAGGTGTAGACATTTTTCCAGGATGGAGTAGATTATTCAGACCTGCCCAAAACTTCTGAGGATTGTTCTGGTTTGCTGTCTGTAAATTACAGTAGTGTTGTTTTTTTGCCTTGTAGAATGGATTTTTTAGTCTCATTCCTAGCTTGCCTGTATTTAACATGGTTGTAGGGGTCTTTAGTGGAGTGCCATAGAGTCCAGATTTTGTTTCTGCTGGAAATTTTTAGTCTAGATTCTTTAGAACAGGCAAGTGCATGCATGTCAAGGATATCAATAAATCTATTGTTAAAATATGCAACTGCCTCTTCTAAGGGGAAGTGTTTTAACATAGACCAGTTAAAGGAGTTAAGTTCCTGTTTGAATTTGACAGGGTCAAAGTTTACTTTGTTTCTGACTTTCCTAAGTAAGGATTGATGAGGAATAATGACTTTTTGCTTAACAATATAAGTAAGAAGGTGATCATTCAGATCATCGGGGTGGGTACCAGCAGTGTACAGTTGGGGGTTACTATTTACAAGTACCCAGTCTAGTATGCTTTCTTTATGCTTGGGATTACCTAGCCTGGTTGGGGTGGTTATTATTTGAGTAAATGCATGCAGATTGATGTGGGTGGTAGGGGACTCTGAGGAACAGGTGGCACAGTCTATGTTAAAGTCACCAAGTAATAGGGTTTCTTATCTAAGGGAAAAAAAGATTAGGATTAGCCTCACTGTTGACATAAAGACAAGTGTAGCATTAAATAATCTGGGAAGAGACTAGGAAATGTTAACCAAGTAGCCAAAAAGGTGGAAGTTGAGGTTTAATGTAAACAAGCTGAAAATATTGCACTTGAGCCACAACTATCCAGATATGAAATAACAGATGTGGAACTGACAGCAGCATAGAAGGAACAGCATCTGGTGGTGGTGATTGTAGCGTCAGTGGCTCAGCAGGTTACATACAGACATTTGATACCTGGAAGATCACACAGATGTTGGTTCTACTCACATGATCTGGTACTTGGATTCATTTTCCAGTAATGACACTGTAGAGTAGCACTATGGGGGTGCTGCACTCCTCAGGTGCTATCCTTTAGGCAAGCTATTAAACTGAATTCCTATCTACCTGAGATAGTATAGCTTAGACAGTTGCAAAACATCATGTGGCACTTATCAGAAAGAAGAGAAAAGGAATTCCTCCAGTGTACTGATTAAACTTCGCCCACCCATATAAATGCCAACTTTGACCTCCATTAAAATAAGCCACAAGCCTAGTGGAACTAATCTGGTCTACAAAAGAAAAAAAAAATCAGCAATGTCAGTGGTGTAGCATGGAGCATACTTGCAGAAGGCTGTGGGTTCTATTCCCACTCCAGGTGACTGGACTGTTGACACTGCAGTGCAGCATTGGGAGACTGCTGCACTAATGAGTGTATCGATCTTGAATGAGAGATTAAACCAGGCTCCTATTTGCTTTAGTTGCTTGCAGCTCAAGTAGATGTAAAAGATCCCATGGCGCCTATTGAAAAGAACATGGAAACTTCCCCAGTGCCCTGGCCAAATTTCTTCTAGTAGTATAAATACACTTTGCATCTCCCCTGAAAGGAGGTCACATGTCTAGCAGCGCCTAATCCCCATCAACAAATTATAGATCAGCGGATAGATAGATAAACAGAAAGACAGAAAGACCAGTCGGCATAATGGTTAAGGTGTTCACCTCTCACACACAAAGTTAAAGATTCAATCCTGATCTTCAGCCAATGTCTAAATGGAGTTTGCATGATGTTCCTGTATTTCTGTGAGGCTCCCCCACCTCCCAAAAATATGCTGTTTCCATCTCAAACCCACACCACAAACTGGGTTGTGGGCAGCAGCACATACTACAGATGGTGTCCTATAGGGCAAAAAGTTGTATAGACCAACAGCTTCAGGCATATACATACTGTGGTGCTCAGTATCCTCAAGATAGGAAAACGTGGATCACAGATTGCATCTGTGGCAGGACTATCCACTCAACATTGTGTAATATGGAGCTAGGTGATACTGTCATATTGACTAATATCACCAAATGGGCATGGACATTTGCTGGTGATAAGTGGGTTGAGGACCAGCCTACTCTGACCTGTTGCCCAGCTTGGGTTAAATGGGATAACTCTGTTGAGTGAAAGCTGGATGTAAAACCAATCAACTTGCCAAACATGAACTAAGAATTGCTACACTCAATGTAGGTTCACTGAAAGGGTGCAGCTTGGAAGTAGATAACATGACGATAATGAGAAGGCTGGTCACCCTAAGTAACCAGACGACAAGATGTAAGGGCAGTGCAGCAGAGCCACTTGGCTTAAGGTCCATAGTGTACAACACAAGAGGACAAACTAGAAAGGCTTCAGAAGACAGTGAGGGGTGTCATGAGAATTAGTTACAGATTCAGGGCAATCAGACATCAATGTAAAGATCAGGCACTATTCATGAACTTAGCCTCAGCAGGGTTGTGATAACGAGGAAAAGAGTGAATTCAGGCAGCAGTTGCAGAACCTACTAGAAAAGGCAGGACAACATGAATTGGTGTTGATAATGGGTGATCTAAATGCACATATCAGGACAAACAGAACAGGCTATGAGAACTGGCTGGGACAGTCAAAAATAGAGAAGAGGCCATTCTTGACTTCTGTCTGGCAAATGGCTTGATAGTGAGCAACACATAGTTCAGCAAGAAAGACAATCACAAAAACACATACATGGTCAACATGCACCTCAGTCAGACTTCCTCCTAGCAACAGCAGCGCAGTAGAATCAGCAACTGTGAAGTCGTCTCCAATGAAACAGTCATCTCACAGCATAAACCAGTGGTTGCCACAATCAGCTGCAAGCGTGGTCACAGAAGGCTTAAGGTTAACAGAGACCAGATTGAAGACCTAGAAATTGGATAGAGAGAAAGCACATCAGTTCAAGGAATTACTCAGGACTCTAGCAACTCAAGAAGAAGAGGAGATAATTTGGGACATAGACAATAGGCAAGAGGGGGTAGGAATTTATTGGAGGAAATTGGCAAAGGAACTAAGGTATTAGGAGCAAATAACAAGAGAGGGAAAGATGATAGAATGAGAAGATGCAAAGAATGTATATGGACTGCAGATTAGAGATCACCTTCCCTATCAGGGATTTATATCAGATTATAGGAAAAGAGAAATAAATAGAAGGGTCCTAAATGAAAGACCAGCATTAGTTGAGTTTTTACCAGCACTAATAGAGTTTTTAGTAGAATCTAGAGCAGAAGCTGCCATTAAAAAAGGAATAATAAGTAGACCATATAAACTATTGCATGATCATTATAAGAATCAATCAGACAAGGTTAGAAAGGATTGGGAAGAGAGACTGGATAAGCAACTCACAAAATAAATAAATAAATAAATAACAATGATAGGATATATGTATGTTTCCCAAATATGCAACAAAATCTAGAAGATTTAGGATTTTTGCATGGATATGTTTGCAAAGATATTTCTATATCCCAAGTAGACTCCAGGGAACTTTTGTTCAGGCAGACAGCAAATGTTGGAGGTGTGATGAGGAAGAAAGAGGTACTTGGGAGCATATTTTCCAGGAGTGCAATGGGTTGGCGGACTTCAAGAATTCCCTGCGGGATGTACTGTCGGAGATGCTGGGTGGGCAGATTGGTGTGACAATGTGATTTTTCTGAGCTATGATACAAAAATCAGAATTGCCTAGGCATGGTAAGATCATGCTGAGTCTAATTATGGTCGCTGCCAAAAAAGCAATTACTAGAAAATGGAAATCAAAATCTAAACCAACTATACTAGAAGTAGTGAATATTGTAACAGAGATAAAACAACTGGAATTGAGATCTTTAGAAACCTAGGAAAAATGGGAATTGTGGAAACAATACATACAAGGGAGGAATGAGGTTTAAAAGGCAGCAGGACTTAAATGAGCTATGTAATGTTTGACTGAAAATGATTGGGTAGATTATAAGTGATGTATAATGTTTGCAATTAGAAGTGTGTCAGTATGGTTTGTGATGTAAAATGCTTGCAACTAGGATTGTGCCGGTGTGGTTTGTTTTCATTTGTATAAATGTATGATTGCCTATGTAGTAAGTGAAGGTTTAATAAAGATGTTTCTTGTTTAAGAAAAGGCAGGAATTGAATAATTTATGTACTGTTGCTTACGTTATACGATATAAAGCAAAATATGTGAAGTAGAATGTTTATGTTCATTATAGTGTGATTACTTTTATATGAATGAAAATTTCCTATGTCACAAGTTATAATTCAATAAAGATGTTTGGAAAAATAAAAAGAGGAGGATATAGGTAGAGTTGAAGAAGAATGGCAGCATCTCAAAACAGCATGTGTGAAAGACTACAGAACAGATATGCAGCCAAGCCATTTGTGGAAATAAGATACTTTAATTTTTTGATTGCATCGATTTTATAAAAATCATTGTGCACATATATGAATTGTTTAATTGCTCATATATTATATTAATTTTGCTTTTTAATGATTATATATAAGTTTTAGAATTGCTATATAAATGAAACAGATCTTTGTGTGTAAATCTGGCTTTGTTTTTCACAATTTATGTGTGTATTTTGGTACATTTTGTTTTTTCTGATTAAACTAATTTTTTTTTTAATTATTTTATATACTTTTTAATCATTCCTGAGTTTTTTAAGCATTTTTTTGGAGCTCTTTGGATTTGTTTCATCTTTTGGAGTTGATATTAATCATTAGGAATTGTTTGTAAATCCATCGCTAGTGATGGATGATAATCACTCGGAATTCGATATCCATCCATGAATCTGGACTTACTATCAATTGTCATAAGCTATTCAATACTATGCAAATCCAGGTAAGTAAATTGATCAATCCGCCGCTGTTACTACTGTAAAAGAAGGTACCCTCACAGATTGTGCAAAATTTTTACTAGCCCTCCTAGAACTTGGATAACTTAGCATGTCTCCAACTTGATGTTAAGTTGATAAAGCATAATAGACTAAGCTGGTCTCCAACGCCACCTTATTCCTTGAGGCCATGAATTATGTATAACTGAGCTTCAGGTCACACGCATCCTACATGGATTTTAAAATTTCACCCTTATGCAACCGATCAGTAAATACTTAACTCTCCTGATCATAAACAATACATTGAAAGATGATTGGGCATTTTCCCAATATTCAGGGACTTGCATGAACAAATTGTTGTGGCATTTAGTGTAGAATTTCAATAAAATAAGAATATAAAAAAAGTGAAGTTGTGGCATGATTTGATGTAATTCCCAGAAAACCAAGCAGATAAAGTTACCTAGAGATATAAACCGTTTTTGTACAGGCCAGAAGAGATATTGGGAGAGATATGATATATACAGTAAACACAATGATGATGATGATGGTCAGAGCACCCCTACGATCCATGACCAACAACCGACAATAAGACAAAATGATGTTTTCCCCCTTAAATATCCATCAAAACGTTATGTGAACGTCCGCAGTAGGGAAACTATAACCAGAGAAGAGTTACAGAAATCAAGATGAAGGCAATAATAGACCATCAAAAAAAGGAAGACACACTTAAACGCTTTTTAACAAATAAGGATACCCAACCCAATGAATGAATAAAAGGCAACTACGAAAACTTGGAAGTTTTAAGTACAATAAGAAAACAAACAAAAGAAAAGAGAGCATTTAATACTTAAGAGGAAGAGAAAAATAATCAAAACATGGAGTAATAATGCACGGCCAGAAGAACCTCCCCATTGAAGAGAAAATTTATCAAAGGCCACTAACTGTTCATGAAAAGAAAAGATTAGAGCCTTACCTTTAATTTGTTTCGTCACAAGATCATTCAGATAGATTATTGATTCTTTGATTGATGTAGTTGCTCAAAATAGTAATTTGTCACTTTTGTTTGCATTGATGATTAGTTGTTTTGTACTAACATGTGCAGAAATGTGTAAGGTTTTGTTCAAGTATTTCCTATAGAGTTTTACCAGTATAGTTGTTATTAAGCATAGAACATGATTATTATAAGTATTTTCAAAATAGTCTAATGATGAGAACATGCATGTAAGCTCTCTTGAAGAAGGATGAACAACAAGCTCTAACACAAGCCCTAAACTCTGACTTGATGTTTTTAATTGAGCAGATAAGAGTAAGGAGTTGTAATGGATAATATGATTTATAAGAGCTTGATGTTAATGTTGTTGACAAATGAAAAAATTTGTGCGATTTATCTTGATACTGAGACTGATCTATTAATATATATATATACCAACAATTTGTAATTCTAATATTTGTTAATCTAGACAAAAATTGCTCATAATATATTGTTATTGGTTAAACAAAAATTATTAAGTTAGGTAATCCACCTCATAACATAAGAATTGTTTCCACATAACACGCCCTAAGAGAATGGTTCGATATGGCTAACAGAGATTATTGAACATAGTCTAGCACTAGAGCTATTATTGGATCCAATAAATATAATCAGCAATTATGAGAGATGCACAAAATTATAATTGCTAATTTCCGGAGTAAAAATTTTTACAATCAATAATGATTGTTTAAATTCTAGATTAATAAATAGTAAAAATTTATAAACTCATTATACCATAGATTATGCCATAGAGGCATGAGAAAAGTTGTCAGCACTTCATCTGTGCCAGATAGAGATACATATAGATATTAAACTTCTCATCTATTCAGGTAAAGAGGTAACTTATCAATCCTTAGAGAAAATTTAGAGAAACCCCAAAATATCCAAAAATTTAAAAATCCTTAAACAACTCTGAATGTCATTTAGTTCTTACTATTGGGAATGTCATTATCTTTTTAGTCAAGACGCTTGGATTATCCTTATGGTTATAGATCACGTAGATATTATCTTTATTTTAACTTTAAATTATTTTTCTTTACTAGGACTTTTAAATCTGACTCTTACTAACTTTTAATTTTCTTGAGAATATTTTTCTTTTATTCTCATTTGAATATGATGATTTTCCTGATGTTAATAATGTTATTAATGATGAGAATGATTTTACCATAATTTATACAAAGGAATAGTGAAAATCCAATTTACAACTATTTAGATAATATAAAAGATGCATCTACCATAATATTAATAAAAATGTTAATACCAGGATCAGAAAATGAATAGTAATTTACAATGAAGAAGAAGACTTCTATCCAGACGTTAAGATTTACTTAATTTTTTCCTCCATTAATAAGATAGAGACCATTAAGACCAACATACTAAAGACCAGTGAATAGACATCCACATAATGAAACAATAACATAAGACCTAAAATAGACAAACCAGAGATAAGTTCTAAGTTAGCTTTTATAAGTTATAGTTCTAATAAATATTATTACAAAAAGATATAATTAATATATTTATAAATTTACATAATAATATTATACTTTAATATTAAAACTATAAATCCGATATCAAAAGTTTTATACATATCAAAGTATAGAATAGTAAAATTTTAGAAAGACTTATAGATAGGTAATATTAGAAAAAAAAATTAGTTAGATAAAGATTAGTTGATAAAAGTTTACATCCAGGTAATATTTGTAATAAATATAATATTTATAAAAGATTTAGAAGAGATAGGATATTTTTAACAATACTCATATTATAAAAGAAATGAATTATCAATGCTACTTGTGATAAATTATCTGTCTTTTAAAAAATGCCATGTCATTATGCGATGCCTATTATGTAGGCCCATATTAAGAGGCCTTACAATCGTAATTTATAACCATATTGATGAAATTTAAATTTACGATTTAGCATAGCAATTAAATTTATATTATTTTTTATCATGATTTTAGTTTAAGTTCTGATCAGTTTAGTAGTCAAAACTAGAAAATAGGTGATAATATGCTACACCTCCAGAATGTAGAATTTCAATTGATTGGATACAAGATGAAACAAACACACCACACCTTAACTTAATAGTTAGTATTAAACCTGTTTTGGCCTCAGCCTCACGATAGAAGTTTCAAGATTAGTTTAGAATAAAATAATTTAGTTTATTAAAAACACTAATAAATATAAAGTGCTAGATATTTACATATCTTAATTTAATCTTTGCTTATGTGTACTGCCCATATATTTATTTATACATTTTTATGATTGGTAACACTATGCATATATGCATATGTCCCCCATAAAAACATTATATTCTATATCATATGCATATTAATTGATATATATTTTAAATTAATAAACGGGATGTTATTATTATGATAAAGACTAGAATTATATGATATTATATTATATTATTAGAGTTTAGTAGAGGGTAGTATTAATTAATTTAATTTTTTTAACTTTTTATTTTTAATTCTTTGATTGCATTTATTTTGGAAGTATGACTGTGTCTTTAAGAAACAACCAATGCACATATATTAATTGTTTAATTGCTAGGAAAGAGCGGGAAATTAAGTCATTTAATGACCTGATTATGAAATTAGATTTGCTGTATAAAAATGGCTGTATTCTTCCACATAAATTGCAACCTGAAGAAGCATACTTGTGTGTATGCGAAAGCGCTGTTTTTTTCTGGATTAAACTATATGTTTTTATTACATCGTGGAGGTACTTGTTTGGTGTTCCTGAGCTGAGGAAATAAGATACATAAGGAAAGCTGATGCTGGAATGCAGAAGTCTAGGAAGTAATAAAAAGAAAGAAGGAGTGAAGGAAAAAAGAGGAAGATAAAAAAAGACAAAAGCTAAGAAGGAATACTGGTTGACTAACAAAGACACTAAGACGGGAGTTGCAATAGCAAAGAACAAGGCATTTGAAAGTGACTCAGTAGACAACACAAAGAAGCTGTACTACTGCAGACACAGTCTACAACAAGAGAAGAAGAAGAGGAGCCCACCCTAGAAGAAGTAAGAACAGCATTAAGGAAACTGAACTCAGGGAAAGCAGTAAACTCGGATGAGATTACAGCAGATATGATAAAGATGTTGGATGCAATAGACGAAAAATGGCTCCTGAGGGTACTCATAGCAGTATGGAGAGAATGGTGTATCCCAGCTGACTGGAGAGTAAACATACTAGTGCCAGTGCTCAAGAACAAAGGGGGTATTCACAACTGTGAACAGTATAGAGGTATCAAACTCATATTACACTGCCTGAAAGTTCTGCAGAGGGTGACTGATAAATTAATACACAGAGCAGTAGAAAGTAAGATGGGAACTGAGCAGTTTGCTTTCAGATCAGGATGCAGCACAACTGACCTGCTGTTTTCAGTGAGACAAATAGTGAAACAACTGAAGGCGAGAAAATAGTGCAAATGGGAATTCCTAGACTTGAAGGATGCATATGATAAGGTCCCAAGACAGCTGATTTGGGCAGTCTTGCAGTAGTTCAAAGTACTAGAAACATTGGTAGAATTAGTGCAAGATATGTACAAGGATCCAATGACTCAAATGTAAACATAGGGATTCCTAGTGGCAGTTGGTGTGCATCAGGTTTCAGCTCTGAGTCCATTGTTGTTCATACTGGTGATGGAATATATTGGCAAACACAAAAAGAAAAATCTAGTAATGTTAGACTTCTAACTGTGTGATACTTTAAACTTCTTGCATCAGAGGCCTTATAGGATATATGCAACTCACCCTTTAAGGATAGCAGATGTTTCAGCTAAACGGCAATTCTGAATATCCATAACTTTTTCTTTTACTTTCAATTTTAAGTCTATTTATGGACAATTTCAGGCCATTAAAGCCAAACCCCTCTAGCTGGGGACATGCATGTTTCTGCCTTCTTATGACATCATCAGCAAGCATAACAGAAATGTTTGACCTTTGGAAACACGGGATTTTCATACCCAGCTGGTATCCATAAACATTAGGGTGTCTACAAACTATCCCAACTAACAAACAAAAACAAAGAGTAAAAAAGTCACACAGATAACCAACTGGTTAAAAAACACAAAAAGAAAAATCTAGCAATGCTAGACTTCTAACTGTGTGATACCTTAAACCTCTTGCATCAGAGGCCTTATGGGATATATGCAAATCGCCTTTTAAGGATATCAGGTGTTTCAGCTAAATGACAATTCTGACTGTCCATGACTTTTTGTTTTGTGTTTTTTAACCAGTTGATTATCTGTGTGACCTTTTTACTCTTTGTTTTTGTTTGTTAGTTGGGATATTTTGTAGACACCCTAATGTGTATGGATATCAGCTGGGTATGACAACCCTGTGTTTCTAAAGGTCAAACATTTCTCTTATGCTGTGCTGATGATATCATAAGAAGGCAGAAATATGCATGTCCTCAGCAAGAGAAATTTGGCTTTCATGTCCAAAAATTGTCCATAAATAGACTTAAAAATGAAAGCAAAAGAAAAACTAATAGACATTCAGAATTGTTGTTTAGCTGAAACACCTGCTATCCTTAAAGGGTGATTTTCATATATCCCATGAGGCCTCTAATGCAAGAGGTTTAAGGTATCACACAGTTAGAAGTCTAGCGTTGCTAGACTTTTCTTTTTATGATGTCTAATCTGGAAAAAAAATTTAAACTGTAGATGCTTCTGTATTATTTTTTAAGATTGTAAAATTATTGTGCTTAAAATGTTTTTGAAGTACTTTGGAGTTTTTTTTCCCAGGACTTCCAGTGAAAATGGGCTTCTACCCAATTGGATATTCCCAGTAATCAAATGTCAATAAATAAATAAATACATAAATTATAATCCATCAAAAAGAGAGGTACAGTGTTAATTCAATCAGCATTGCTGCCTCCCAAGTGCTTGTTTTCTTTGGTTCCATAATAGGCCGGGTGTCTTCTCTGTGCAGTCTGCATATTCTCCCCGTTTCCATGTTAGTTTTCACTAGATGCAGTAGGCAGTGGTTTTCTTCCACATACAAAGGACACACCATAGAGAAACTGGTGATCCTTCAAATTTTCCATAGGTATGCCCACAGTGTGTGTGTGTGTGTGTGTGTGTGTGTGTGTGTGTGTGTGTGAAACTGTGCTATATTATGGGTATGCGCACGTGCACTTGCTTGTGTATGTGAGGTTGTGTGTGTGTGTGTTTGTTTATCTGTGTTTCTTTTTGTATACATTCTTCAGTGGGTTATCATCTTATCCAGGAATTCCCCTGTAACAGTGTTTCCCCAAACACACTTACATAAGTCACCAACCAAGATTGTGCTTCTGGGCACAGAGATACACACACGAGCGCATGTGCGTGCACACACACACACACACACACACACACACACACACACACACACACACACACACACACACACACACACACACAGATCGGTTTCTCTGCTTTATGACCAATGTATGCCTTGAACTGAATGAAGTATTGCACAGTGATGAATGAATCTTGCCTCTCAGCTCTCAGGTTTTCATAGAACAACCAAATTTTGTCTCATTTTTTGGTCTGTTCCCCATAAAATGTTTGGTTTTATGGCAAATCACTGAGGATTGAAGTCACTAAATAGACATACATTCGAGTTTCAGACTTCATATCCGTCAGAAAAATTCATGCCAACACAAATCTTATTAAATCCTGTTATTCTAAAAACTTTCTCAGTTTATAAGAGCGATATTTAAAATCTGTCCCTATTTTTCATCCTTTTCCCCAGTTATGTTAGGCTTTGTCCAGATCTCTTGAGTTAAGAAGTTGAAATGTTTGGAATGAATATTAACTTCATATCAAAACACATACACAAACTTATAGGACTTTTGTTAATAGTATGAGTTACAGAATGCATTTAAAGTAAACAAAGAGAAACTGAAAGAGAAAATATGTCCTGTTGCTTCTTTTGGTAACTTTTTAAACTATTAGGCACTAAGGTTAATGAAGAAAAGAGACTACAGGGGTGGAGCCTAGATGGCTAACTGAGAGCAGTGAATTTTGAGAGCTCCATAAACTAGTGTAATAATATAGGAAAATTTTATTATTTTCATGTTTAAAACGTCAAAAACCTATGGATAAACTACTAAACTACACAAATATCAATTTTGGTGGAGATATACAAAAATTTTCCTGTCAAGTAACGTGGAGATATATTGAGTCACTGAATATGAACAACTCAAGGAATTCTCATCCAGATGCTGCTTTGAAAAAAGAACTGCAATTGATGACATCTACCTTACAGGAACTATCTTTGAAGATGTATGGCTTTAAAAATGACTTAGAAAACTTAAGAAACTATTAAAGCAACACCATACAAAAATAATAAATATAGAGACTTCTCTAAATGACATTGAAGGGAGACTCAAAGAAGAAGAATTCCAAAAAGAATTTCTGCTTAAACAGAATACATGGCTACTTAACAAAATAGATGACTTAGAAAACAGGGAAAGGAGAAACAATATAAGGATCTTTGGTCTGCCTGAAAACACTGAGGGAGAAGACATTATTTCATTCTTAACAACCTGGATTCCTGAATTTTTAGACTTGAAAGAGGGACTTTCATTTGGGATTGATAGGGCGCATAGAGCACTAAGGAAACTTACTTCTAACTCAACAAATACTCCACCTAGATCCATAGTTATAAAATTTCTTTCATTTCTGGACAAGGAACTAATATTAAAATCTGCTTGGAGAAAATCACCCTTAAAATACAATCAAAGCCTGATAAAGTTTGACAATGATTATTCTTCCAGAATACTAGAACAAAGGAAAAAAGTCTGGCCAATAGTAAAACTGTTGAAACAAAACAGCTTTAAAGCACAGCTGGCCTTTCCAGCCAAGATAAAAATCCTTTTTGCCAATGAGATGAGAACCTTTAATGACTTAGAAGAAGGTACTATTTTCATCAAAAACAACAACATAGTATCTATCCCAGAAGAAATGGAATGGATGGCCCCTACTCCTAAAAGAATAAAAGAAACAAATCCTTGGACTGATGCTAGAAAGAAGAAACAAAAAAACTGATTCCAAGATAGCTGTCCCAAAAAATAACTCTTACAACTACATCTCTCAAAGTATCAACTGATATGGTACATCATTTGTCTGTTTTTATTTTAAAAAAAGGAGGGTTTCTTAAACAACTGAGAAACAGTAATGATTTATTCAGAATGTTCAAAGAGTCCAGTAATTCTTCACAAACAAAGGTAGGTCACGATGGGTTACTATTTACATTATATATAAGACAAACAAAGCAACATATAGTATCAACATAAAAGTTTCTATTCCCTTACTTGAACTCAATGAATACTTATCTTGTTCATTTTTTATTGTTTTTACTTATAATAATTTAAGTAATTAATCAACTAATTCAACAAGGTACCATTCATCAGAGTTCAGACTCAAATGTAACAAATTAACATCATATATAATAGCAGTAACAGTAGAGTGTTTTGAAAAAAAATGCTGTCATGGAGACTAATGCCTTCTTCAGTTAAAGTATGATTTAGAAATGTCATGTATATCCTGGTTGAATAATAGTAGCAAGCTCTTAGTACAAATGTCATCATTATTCTGTCTAAATATAGTTAATATCAATTATGGCAGGTATCACAGTTATGAGTGCTGTTTGATCAATCCTGATATGATGTGCATGGATGCAGCTGTGTCTGGCAGCTAGTACAAATGTCATTATTAATCTCTCTAAACATAGTTAATATCAGTTATGGCAGGTATCATAGGTTCGAGTGCTGTTTGATCAATCCTGATATGGTGTGCATGGATGCAGCCATGTCTGGCAGCTAGTACAAATGTCATTATTATTCTGTCTAAACAGAATTAATATAAATTATGGCAGGTATCATAGCTTTGAGTACTGTTTTATTAAGCCTGACATGGTGTATGTGGATGCAGCTGCATCTGGTAGCTGTTGTGTGTTGCCATTTTTGTCTCCAGGAGGCTGTGGGTTGTGGCTTGTGATCAAGGTTTAGCGATGCCTGTGTATTAGAAAGATGCATTTGGTGTTTTAGCCTGGGTCCAGGGAAGGGGGGTGGATAGAGCTGTGGTATGGGATATTTTGGCAGAGGGTGTTTTGTTTGTGTGTCTGCTGAGTGAGAGGTGGGAGGGCTGGAGGAGTGTGTTGTCTCTTGTTGTGGTGGCTTGTTGGGAGGTTTTTTTTATCTGTTTGCTCTCTGCTATTTTCCTGGCTGCTGCCTGGTTGAAAGGGAGGGAATTTAGGCTTGAAGTTGCTGTGAAGTGAAGCTTTACTTCAGGTGCATTGCAAGCCTCTGGTATGCAGTACACAGACACATTAACAGAAACAGATGCTCCCAGGTTGCTATGGTAACAGAGACAGGGTGACAATAATGCTTAATGGTTCTGAGGAGCCTCCGAGATGATTCTCGGCAATAACATTTTTGGTTTAAAAAATATATATAATAAAAGGGCTGTTTTAAACCACATGTACACATATTGATGGTCTCCCAACACTTCGTTTAGCTCATTAACTTGATTATTGATTAAAAAAAAACACACAATAGTTATGTAATGTATGATTTTAGTAAATCTGGACATAAAATATATAATCGTCATATAAGATGAAGCAGTCTGCTGAATTTAGATATTAAAGACAGGATTTAATAACACGGGTTTGTGTATAATAACACTACTGTCTTAACTTGTCATAAATGCCATACAATACATTGAACATCAAGGGGAAGCACAATGATTTTCTTATATAAGTAAAGATGCATAACAAATCATATAATTGCTTTAACTTGAATTGTAGTTTTTGTAACCCATCTTGATCATACATAGTGCTTAGGCTGTTGCCAGGGTAACTAATGTTTTATACATGACATCAAACTGACAAAGTTGTTTAAGGGAAACAATAGAAGCCTGAACTAGTAATGTTACAGAATGTAACAATCACATTCTGAATAAATATACATGATATCAAACTGACAAAGTTCTTCAAGGGAAACCATAGACGCCTGAACTAGGAATGTCACAGAATATAAAAATTACATTCTGAATAAATAGTATTAAATTGACAACAATCACTCAGTTTAACCTTTGCTGATTATACAAAATAGAATGTTGCCATTTAAATCTAAAAACTTTCAGTATATGCCATAAAATGGCAATTTATGAATATGGAAAGGGAACGTGTAATCATTAATCACAATAAGTGAATTTGTTTTTAACCTACAATTTCACTCATTTTATAATAAGAAATGACAGATATGAAAATCCTTATGTGTAGGAAATGGGGGAAGAAGGATGCACTGATAATTAAAATGCAAAAACTTTCATCAATGTTTGCATGAAACAAACGTGATGGTTTTGTAAGTTAGCAACAAACAAACAAAGTGATTAATTAAAATGCTGGTAAACAATGAAATATAACTTCTGATATATCCAGTAAAATACACTGTATTATAAACATTAGGTATACATATTATTAGCATCTACTTATTTAAGTAATAAGTTTTTAAAGACTTCATCAATAAGGGTGAATATGTTAAACAACTGTGTGCTATAATCTTTTACTGAGGTTTTATATATATGATACATCTTACTTTACTATGATTGAATTGCTTGTCATCTATCTTTCTTGTAAATATTAATTGCTTATGCAATAAGTAGACATTTATATTGTATTAGAATTCTGTCTAATCTACAACAGTACTATATCTGTTCAAAATAATATAAATATTGCTTATTCCTATTACAAATATTCTCCATATGATAATTCAATTCATGGAGCTCAGTTGTTCTGGATTGTCAAGGTATGAGTGATAATCGGATGGACTTAGGTTTATCCATCAGATTAGGAATGATTTTCATTCCATGGGTAATATGGATCTTAGTTTTGTTAACATTTATTAATTTAAATTTGTTATTTCACAAAAAATGTTTTAGTATGCCTGACAAAAACATGTGCCAGGGTAACTAATGTTTTATACATGACAAAGTTGTTTAAGGGAAACAATAGAAGTATATTTATACCTAATGTTTAGAATATAGCTGGGAGGGTGGCCTAATGGTTAAGGTGTTTGCCTTACAAACACAAGGTGCAGGGTTTGAGTCTCACAAGGGATAATTGGCTAGACTTACAATGGCTCGCAAGGGCAGTTAGCCTAGTACTAACCTATGAACCTATCAACATCATTGGTAAACACTCAAAGTATAAAACTAATCATTTCCTTTAAAAGCTCAAACATATACTTTATAATTATCAGAGGAAAATGTTTAATAGTCACAATAAAACAAAAAATGCATAGTCTAATTAACATAAGATGGAGTTCAATTTATTATTTTAAATACCAATGGCTTAAACAATCCTAGCAAGAAATCAAATCTACTGAAATATTTAAAACTGAACAAAGCACAAATTGTCTTTCTTCAAGAAACTAATTTCAAAACAAATGACAATTACAAATGGAATCCTAAGGAATATATGATATTGGTACAATCCACTTATAAGACAAAGACAAAAGGGATAAAATTTTATGGAAAACAAATGTGATTGACCCAGAAATCATTTATAAGTATGAAGATAAAGAAGGCCTTATGGCATTAGTAATAGTTAAATATAATAACAAAATATGAACCCTAGCCAATCTATACTGGTTCCTAGGCATTGGATCAGGAACTGTTAAAAATACTTGGATTTCATTTCCAATAATTATAAAGGCAACTTAATATTAGGATGAGATTTTTAACTGTATATTTGATATTTCTGAAATTACAAATAAAAGACTGCTGTGTATATCTGCTGTATCAAATGCTTTAAACAAGGGGGTAGAATCATTTCATCTTGTAGATACTTTCAAATTTAAAGAAGATAAATATTTGTTGTTTTTCCACCAAAATCACAAATTTGGTACCCAAACTAGAATACATAAAATATTTGCTGCCCATGACTTACAGTCTAAAATCATTAATTTCTCAATCACTCACTGCCCCTTTTCAGACCACAATTCATTGATACTAAAACTTAAAAAAAGGGAACAAACCATTAATCTTTAACTCCATAATTCTAGCATATATAACTAAAATTAAAGAGTTCAAACCCTGGTTATTATCTGAATTACAGTTCTTCTTAGATATTAATTACACCACAGAGATAAATAAAATAATGATATGGGACTCATTAAAAGCTTACATATATGGTAAAACCCTAACTTGGTATAAAAAAATCAGAGAATGGTATTCTGAATTATTAGATTTACAATCCAAACTTTTGTCAGTGAAAGCTGAAAAAAAATCAAAATCATTTGGAGATAAAAAACAAAGTAGAAGTATTAAACAATAAATACAACAAAATTCTAACACACAAAACTAGTTTAGCTTTAGAACAACTAAAAATTAATACCTTGGCCACTTCTCTGAAATATCTACATAGTTTATCCACAAGAATCAAAATACAATCAAAAGCTAATAACATTCTTCCATGAAAAGAAAGGGAAAAATGTCTCGGATATAGATGACATTCTTGATGCCTATATAAATCACTATATGGAACATTTCCAAAAAGAAAATATACATATTGATCAATTAAATCTAGATGAAAAATGTTCTAATATTAAAAAAAAAACAGAAAAATTAAAACTAGATCTGCAAGCACCCATATCCTAGAAAGAAATTACAGCTACAATAAAAAAGGGTAAAAATAATAAAGCTCCAGGTATAGGTGGCATAAATATGGAAATATATAAACTTTTTTCTTCAAAGATACTATCTTTCTTCCATAAAACTCTATTAGAAATTCAGCCACAAGCTTTAATACCATCCTCTTGGAGATATTCCTTAATCACACCAATCCTAAAGGGAAACAAATCTCCAGTCCTCTGTACCTCATATAGACCTATATCATTATTAAATATAATATATTTATGACAATATTAACTAACAGAATGAAAATACCACTATCCAAAACAATAAATAATGGTCAAACTGGATTTATATGTCATAGGCACACACATGACAATATTAAAAGGATAATTTCTCTTATATATCATATTAATAAAGAAAATAAAGTAACATTCATAACTGGCTTAGATATAGAGAAATACTTTGATTCCCTAAATTGGGAGTATTTATTCAAAATTCTGGTGTTATTTGAATTTCCTCCTTCCTTTGTTGATCTGCTAAAGAATATATATATATATATATATATATATATATATATATATATATATATATGTATATATAGGTTCATAGGTTCATAGGTTCATACTAGGCTATCTGCCCAAGGGCATTTATAAGCCTAGCCCATAGTTATGTGGCTTTCGCCACCCCTTTAGTTTGAATAAAAACTATGCCTATCATTTTTCTGTGCCTCTGTCAAGCAGTGACACTGAAGTAATCCCTGGGGTATATCTGCGATCTCCCATCCATTGGTCAAGATTCCTCTTGAACAAGGCCAGTGAGGTGCTCTGCCTCACATGTACCGGGATTTTGTTCCACAGCATAGGAGTCTCTGGGTGATGAATCTGTCCCTCCAGCATGTTCTATTTATAACCGTGTCAAGGTTTAAGTCTCTTGCCTTGTGGTTCTGAGGATCTAGATTTTTTGAGGTGAAGCATATTCATCAAATCTGGGTTTGACATGGCCTTATATGTCAGGCACAGGTCACCTCTGAGCAAGCGATATGAGACTGAATAGAGCTGGAGTTCTTTCAGTCGGGCAGCATAAGACATATTTTTGAGACCCTTTATCCTTTTGGTGAGGAACTTTTGGGGCCTTTCAAGCTGCAGCAGGTGTCTGGTCAGATACATTCCGAACGGGGCATTGTACTCAATCATAGGTCTAATGAGTGATGAGTACAGGGCACGATGACCTCCCTTGATCTAGATGTGAATCCCTTCATGATCAGGTGGGCAATATAGAAGGTTTTCCTAACTACTTTAGCAACATGAGTGTCAAATGAAAGGCTACTGTTAACTTGGGTCCCCAGATCCCTGATGACTTTTTCTGTGCTCAGTGGATTGCCACCTATATGGTAGCTAGGGTGACCTTGTTTTTCCAAGGGTATGACTATGCATTTTTTGGCGTTTAACTTCAGGCCATGGCTCTGGCACCAGTTATCCGTTTCTGTGAGGCCCTTCTGGAGGATATCTGTGTCAGATGTGTTTTCGACTATGGCGCCCAGTTTGCAGTCATCTGCAAACTTTGTCAGCCATAACCCTCCTGTGTTTGCTTGTACTTCAGAAAAGTAGATGCCGAACAAGAGTGGACCCAGGACTGAGCCCTGTGGGACACCACTTGTGACAGGCTTTGAGTCTGACATGGCTCTGGCAACTCTGACCCTGTGGGTTCTGTCACTTAGCCAGTTTGCAACCCATCTTGTGATGTATGGGTTTACATTCAAGCTGATGAGTTTTTCGATGATACCTGAGTGGGGTATTGTGTCGAAGGCATTTGCCAGGTCGAGGTAGGCTGTATGGACTGCCTTTCCCTCATCAATGGCCTTGGTGACTGTCTCGAAAAAGTCAACCAAGTTTAAGAGGCAGGATCTACCTTTGACAAAGCCAAACTGGGTTGGATCCAAAGTCTGAAAGTTCCCTATGTCTTTATTTATGAGTTCCATTATGATCCTCTCCATGGCTTTGCACATAAGGCTTGTCAAGATAATGGGGCGGTAATTTCCAGGGTCTGTGGAGGCACCGCCCTTATGAAGTGGGACCACAGTCGCCGTGCGCCACTCCTTGGGTACGTATCCTGAGGTGAGGCTAAGATTAAACAGCTGTCCTAACTGTGGGTTTAATATATATATATATATATATATATATATATATATATATATATATATATATACACACACACACACACACACAAATAATTTAGCGTATGTTAAGCTAAGTCCATTCACCTCTGAATCTAGACATATAACAAAGGGTACTAAACAAGGATGTCCCATGTCACTGATTCTATTTGCTTTGGCTTCTGAAATATTGGCAGATTCAATTTGTAACAATATAAAAATCAAAGGAGTAGATGTTTATGAACAATACAATTTTAAAGTAATACTCTTTGCTGATGACATATTATTGATATTATCCAATACAAAAGAGACATTAGAGGAATTAGATATTTTAACTGACACATTTTACAGGACTTCAGGACTCCATTTCAATAAATCAAAATCAAAATTATTATTTTTAAATAAAAAAAAAGAATAGTAGACCAAGGGGAATCACAGCTAGGGAAACAAGAATCTACCTTAAAATATTTAGGAATTGAGTTATGCAAGGATAGTAATGAATTAGTCTAAAAAACTACAATAACATCATCAATACAATTAAAATCTCTGTGAAAAAGTGGAACAAAATAATATTAACATTTGAAGATAGACTACAGTTAATAAAAATGGTTTTACCACCCAAGATTCTATATATACCTTTGGCAATACAACTGTTACCAGAAAGGAATATACTCAAAGAAATAAACTCATTCCTAATAAAATTTTTATGGTTTCCTACAAGAAACAGAATATCTTTAATACAACATATCAGACCATGGAAATGGATAAACTTTCCTGGTATATAAAGATATATAAAAGCATCAATATCTAAAACAATCCTGGACTGGATAAATCCAAATTATTCTGCAAATTGGAAAGAATTACTAACTGTAATATCAATAAATGAATTTGATTTACAAAAAAACATTTCAAATAGATAAAAACAATTTGCCATGGCACATATAAAGTATTAGTATGCAATATAAGATAACTAAGCCCACTAAAACTCGTATGATTAATTTTTACATTGACTCATTTATGAAAATTATTAATGCAAATATAGATTTAAAAATCTGGTTTGATCTTTTAATATCATTCATAGTTACAAAGAGCTATCCACGTAAAATATACAGAGGGATAATTAATTCCTGGGAACAGAAAGATTTGTTGTTGGTTTCAATGTATCAAAGAACTAAAAGTTCTGGATATGCAAACAACAGAAACAACATACAAAATTCCATAACAAGATTGGTTAACTATGCAAAGGATTCTGACATATTCACAAGATTTATGCAGAATAATTAGTAAATCTTCATTTAAAGAAATACCTAAACTTACAAATACCTATATGAAATCATATATAATGATTATGACATAGGAAATAGTATTTTAAAAATTACAACAACACCCAAATCCTCATATTGGAATTATATAACAAAAGGACACTCATTACAGCTAACTGAAGAAATTAAATCAAATATTTTATTATCATTAAAACATACATCTTTTACACAATACTGGAAAGCTTTTAATTGGAAATGCTTACACAGAGCATTCTTAACTCCAGATAGAATTACTAAAATTAATTCTTCCACAAAAGGAATATGTTGGAGGTATGAGCAAATACATAATGCAGATTGGAATCACATTTTTTAGACTGTATTAAAAATAAGCCATTTTGGAATGGTATTAAAAACTTTTTACAAGCTTTATTTAATGAATCGTTTAACTTATCTAAAGCTCTAGTATTGTTAAATATATACGAAGGTCCTCATTTGAATGAGTCAAATATGTATCTAGTTTGGACAATACTTGCAGTCTCAAGGAAGTGTATAACAAGAAGATGGAATACAAACACAATACCGACTCTGGAAGACTTTTACAGCCTACTGAAGATGATAGCATTGTTGGAAATTAAAATTAAAGAATTAAGGATTCATTCTAAGCCATTTATTAACAATCCATGGAAAAAGTCTTATCATTGATCAACACTTTACAATAACTGAACAGATAGTCTCTGATAACTGGATTGTTTTACCTATAAAGTAATTGTATATATTGAACTCTGTTATAGTGTCAGGCTGATGTAAATAGTGTACATAGTTATTTAATATGTTATATACAGATACTAGGGAATTTATTCAACTGTATTTGAAAAATAAAATCTTTTTTGAGAAAAAAAGAAAAGAGACTATGGTATGAAGAGGACAGTAATGCAAAGTAAAGATTGGGATGCGATATACAGGTTTATGAATGCAGGCATACAAAAATAGTGTAAAAGGAAGCAGGCATAGGAAATAAAATATTATGTGCATGGGATGTAGACTATTTGCAGATGAATTCAATTTAGACTTTGCCCATAACTTTGCATGCTAGGTCTATGAGTGTGGGTGTCCTGCAATAAGGTTAGCACCCTAACCAGCATAGGCTTTGGATCTCTGAATGGGATAAAATGGATATGATAGAATGAATGAATGAATGAATGAATGAATGAATGAATGAATGAATGGATAAGGTATCAGTGCAACATGGTGAATTATTGCTAACATTTCTGTCTCACTGTTTTATGCCCCGGGTTCAATCCTGATCTCCAGGGACTATATGTTTGAAGTATTATATGGTCTTATCATCAGTGTATTGGCTCCCTGGACACTATGGTTTCCTCACACCTCCCCAAAAGAAACTGGCTACGTCATATTGTTAATATAAATGCTGTATTTTTCTTTGCTCTTGTGGCAAAAGTAATGTCTGAAAAGAATATGAAAATGTCAACAACGAACAAAGTCCAAACTAAAGAAAATAGTGAGCCGAACTGGAGAAAGCGTTCCTATAAACAAACCACTTTATTCACAATCCTCGAAATCAACAGTCTTTAAGCGTGCAAAATAACCATACACTTTTCGTCGCCTTAGATTATTGCAACTTCCTCAGAAGACAAATTACTAATGTTGATAGTGCATTTAAATAGTAAATTCTGTAGGCAATTAAGGACTGGTTAATTAATTAATTATAGAATATTGAGTTTTAACCAGTTCTCATCACTAGTAGTGGGTTACTTTTAAACAAATTCATTTCATACAGGTCTAATGCAAACCATTAAAAAATGATATTTAAAAACTTTGAAAGCATAAATATAAAAATTTTTACATACATAATATTACATACATAATATATAATATTAATCTTTGCGTCCAGCTACCAAGGGGAAATAATTTCAAACGGTTACAGTAGAAATAACTCATAAGGGCAAATTAAACCGAGTAAAGAGAGTATTGGTTCCTTTAAAATCCGTTAAGTACTGTCTTAAATTAATTCAACTGACTATGCCCGTAGTCAGTGATATTAACTTAAATAAGACTATTTTGAGCAACTACAAAACGCGAAATACAAATTATAAAATAATAATAAAATATACACCAGTGATACCACAAGGTTGATATTAACAATATATAAATATACACAAATAGTAGATTAATAAATAAACAATAATATATTAAAATTTTGTAAATAATTTATTGATAATATTATATAATAAAGTGTATATCAATATATTAATATAAATTGATCAATTAGTAAAAAATTTTTTTATTATTTAATAAAATATTTAAAATATTATATTCAAGGGAATAAATAAATAGATATTCCCCATAAATAACTATCCTTATTTACATACTATAGTTATTAATCTATAAATAAATGGAATACTGTGGTGTAATACCATGTTATATGTTAATTCTTAATATGAAGTCCAACGTCAAGAATATGAAAAGGAACAGTCTATTTACATGGTTTACAAATATAAATTAAATTAAAAATTGAGAGTAAAGCATAGAGTTTAAAACGGTTAGGAAAGAAAAGTCTCACCAAGGCATTAGATGAAGAAAACCAATAAAGCACAGCTTGAAAGCTTCTAATAAAGCAGTTACATTGTCAGTATGAGAATGGATGGGAAAAATGTTTTGCTAAACTAGTCATTGGATCTTATTTGACATAATGACAGTGGCAACTAATTTATGATTTTGAGGTTATGACAGTGGATATGGAATCTCAAAATGAGTTAAAGAAGGATGGCTTTTAATAAAAAAGATCTGATTATTACAGGTTTCATGCTGGTGCATATCATTTGATCATGGAATTGCATGGTGCTCACTTATTTATTTAGAATAAGAATAATTGTGCCGACCTTATTTGTGACATACTGATGGCTTCATGCAGTGAAGTTTCTTTTACAACTCCAGACTGGTAGCCCAACATAACGCATCAGAGATACTTCAGGTGCAGCTAACATTGGGTAAGACAGCAATTCAGGTCGTAGCCTGCTACAGATCCCCAAACATGTCCCAAGACTCACACTCCATGTTCCTAAGCACCCTGGAGAATATTAGGGTCCAACCTAATATTCTCATACTGAGTGAGTTCAACTACCCCTCCATTAACTGATAAAACTACTTGTGTATCAAATACACTTACCCAATGTTTCCTGGAATTCATTAATTCCAATGCCCTGGACCAGCTCGTTCTTACCCCCACTAGAGGTAGCACATCCTTGACCTGGTCATTACTAACATGGGCGACCATTGCTTTACACAAATAGTCGACTCCTCTCTGGTTAGATCCAACCACAAACTAATCGCCTTGGATATCCACATCCTTCCCACCCCCCTACAAAGAAAACCACCATGAAAAACTTCTCCAAAGCTAACTTTGGGCTCCTAAAAACAGAGATGGCTAACTTCACAGCACCCTTGCAAATGGAGAATAGTTGCATGACTGCTTACTCATACACCAATGTCCGAACACGTACACAAATGCATGGCTCTCACCATACCCAATAAAATCAAGATGCTCTCCTCCAAAAAAAAGGAAGCCAATCTGGTGGTCCCCTGCCACAAACAAACTCTACAACAGAAGGAGGAAAATGATGCGGAATAAGGTGAAGTCCCAAGACTGGAAAAAACTCCCTTATCAGCCTCAGCAAAAAATTGAGATCCCTCATCAAATCCTCTAAAGCTAGCTATGAAAACAGAATTGCAGCAGATAGTATAGACAACCACAAGGCCTTCTATAGTTATGTAAAGAATCTCCACAGCAATACCCAGATTTGCTCTGAGCTACTGCACAATGGTACCTCCTATACCAAGCCAACAGATATTGCCAATATACTGGCCAACAGATTCAATGCCAACCCCCCCCCCCCCAAAGGACCAATCACAATACCAGTAGATTGCCAGGCACCCAGTATTAATGCTGCATAGGTTAAAACAGCACTGTCCAAGGCCAAGAATACAGCTTCTATGGGACCTAACAATCTCCCCGGCTGTGTTCTACATGAACTACAGAGTGAACTGGCACTTAAGCTGTGTGCCCTGTTCAATCACAGCCTCACCTTAGGCTTTGTCCCTACTGAATGGCACACAGCTACAGTCATCCCTCTCCACAAATGAGGAGCGACTACAGACCCTGGGAACTATCGCCCCATTAGCCTAATGAGTCTGATATGCGAAGCTATGGAGCGCATCATCATGAACCTAATAAACAAGGATATAGGGAATCTCCAAACTCTGGATCCCACACAGTTTAGTTTTGTGAAAGGTAGATCATGCCTGCTTAACCTGGTTCACTTCTTTGAGTCAGTCGCCAGAGTTGTGGATGAAGACAAGGTGATTCATACAGCCTACCTTGATCTGGCCAAAGCCTTTGATACCATTCCCCACTCAGGATTCATAGAAAAACTCATTAAGCTAGGCATCAACCCCTGTATCACTAGGTGGGTTTCAAACTGGCATACAGACAGAACCCACAGTGTGAAAGTAGCTGACTCCAAGTCAGACTACTGACCAGTCACAAGTGGAGTCCCACAGGGTTCGGTCCTGGGTCCTCTCCTGTTTGGTATCTACTTTTCTGAAGTCCAGGCCAACACGAAGGGACTCTGGCTGACAAAGTTTGCAGACAATTGCAAGTTGGGAGCTATTATTAACTCCCCAAGTGATGTTGACATCCTACAGAAAAGCCTCACTGAGACCAATGACTGGTGTCAGAACCATGGCCTTTAGCTCAATGCCAAAAATGTGTCATCATCCCCTTTGGGAAAAACCCGGTTACCTTGAATTACTATATCAATGGTAGTCCACTGAACACAGAAGGCATTATAAGAGATCTGGGAATGACCACCACATTGCCAATGTGGGCAGAAAGTCCTTCTATGTGGCACATCTCATTACTAAGGGTTTTGCATGGAAGAAGGAGGGCATTGTCTCCCTCTACTCTTCCCTCATTAGGCCAGTCATCGAGTACAATGCCCCATTTGGCATGTACCTCACTAGACACCTGCAACAACTGGAAAGGCCACAAAAGTACCTCGCAAAGAGGATCATAGGCCTTAAACACTTGTCCTATATGGACAGACTCAAAAAACTCCAGCTATTCTCTGTCTCATATCACCTACTTAGAGGCAGTCTTTGCTTGACTTACAAAGCCATGTCTGACCCAGCTCTGTTAGAAATGCTACATCTAAAGAAATCCCAATCCCTCCACACCACATGCTCCAGAGACCTCAGCCTCATTACCACGATCAACAGAGCAAGATGGAGGGACAGGTTCATAACCCAGAGATTGCTCATGCTATGGAATAAACTTCTCACACATTTCAAACAGAGCACCTCACTGTCCCTCTTCAAGAGAAATCTTGATGAGTGGATGGGAAATAGAAAATTCACCTGCAGATCACTCCAGTGGCTCTACTCGACAGAGGCACTGGAACTAAGGTCGGGTGGCATGATACCAGGGTAATCCTATGGGTTAGGCTTGTAATTAGCCTAGTACACACCTATGAACCTATGAAAAAGCAAGCAATTGGACAATAATTATTATAGCTAGAGGCTGGGGCTTCTTTATGGGCTGGGGAAGTCAAAATACTTTTCTTATTATGGGTACAAAATTCTACTGAGCTAAATAACTTATGAGGATGCTGTCAAGGCAGGCTGTAACATCTGCAGAACTCTTTAGTCTTCTATAGTTAGTTTATCAGGAGCTGGTAATGAAAATGGTGTACACTTACCTCATTGTGCAGTCCGCTGAATCAACATGGTTACCTCGACAGACAGACACTGAGCAAGAAGACACAAATATAGTGATGATCTGCACACTGTGACTACATCGGCTGTGCACCACTCATGCATATCTGAAGCATGTGTACCCTATCTACAGCTGGGCAAAGTGGACCACTTCTAAGGGTGGGATAGTCTGTATTTGGAATGTTTTTGACAAATGTGTGTGAGGGTGACATATGTTATTGTAGAGGGTTGGGGGGACACTTTATTAGTATTTAGAATGAAAGAAATGTGTGCAGTGTTTATATACACTGTGTGAGGGACAACTACATTTGATAATGGTGCGCCACTGCAGACAGGAGATCCAGGGTTGTAAAGTACTTCTCCATACTGATCAAAACTGACATCAGGAGGTGATCAATCTCTCAATAGGAATAGGACAGGAATAAAGACTCCAGTATAGGGGGCTTTGCATCTACGTGCTTAACAGCTGGTGTACCAGCACAAAGATCATAGACATTTACTTCTCTTCTGATTTGGCGTATATGACAATCAAATGCAGGCCCTTTTATTTACCTCTGGAGTTTACTGCTGCTATAGTTAACAGCTGTTTACATTCCACCAGATGCTAATGGTAGTACAGCTCTTAGGTTACCTGTTTGACATCTTTAATTTTCAACAAAACATCCATCCTGAAGCTTTTCATATCATAGCTGGTTATTTCAACCAGATGGACTTAAAGACAATTCTCCCCAAATTTCATCAACACATCAAATGTGCAACCAGGGAGAAAATATACTAAACAAGGCCTACTCAAATATCAAGAATGGCTATAGGGAAAAACAGCTGCTTCAGCTAGGCCAGTCAGACCACATATCCATACTCCTGACCCCATCATACACTCTTGTTAGGAGGAAAGACCAGATTACAACAAAGATCGTTAAAATATGGCCTGAAGGTGCACTCTCACAGCTACAGGATTGCTTGGAAAGAATTAACTAGGACATTTTTGAGGATCAGGATCTGGAAGCGTACACATCAATGGTACTCTGCTACATAAAACCTGTGTTGACAATGTCACTGTCAACAAACACATTCATGTGTACCCTAATCAGAAGACCTGGATGATGAAGGAGGTCAGATCTCTTCTCAAGCACCGCAAAACAGCCTTCAGCTCTGGCAACAGAGCCCTTTACAGCATGGCTAGACAAAACTAAGAATGCATCGGCCAGCTTTGTGTGGTCTTTACAAAGGTCTTCAACCTGTCTATGTCTAAGTCTACTATTCCATCTTGTCTGAAGTCTACTATGATTATTCCACTGCCATAGAAACTTGTCATTAGCAGTCTCAATGACTACCATCCAGTGGCACTTACTCCAGTTGTTATGAAGTGTTTTGAACAACTGGTTCTGAGACACATCAAGGACAGTTTCCCAGTCATTTCTGATACACATCAGTATGCTTACAGAGAAAATAGGTCTACAGAAGATGCCATCTCCACTGCCTTATACACTGCACTTTGCCATTTTAAGCAGCAGCAGAGCTATGTGAGGATGCTGTTTGCAGACTTTAGTTCAGCTTTTAAGACAGCTATCTCAGATAGACTGGTCACTAAATTACTGGCCTAGGACTTTCACAACCTGCCTACCATTGGATTAAAGGCTTTTTGACTAACCATCTTCAGATGGTTAGACAAGGCCCATACCTCTCCTTCATTTCAGGCTAAATACTGGCATCCCACAAGGCTGTGTGCTGAGCCCCCTTCTGTATACTCTTTACACCCACAAATGTGTCCCATCTCACTCTACTAATACCATCATTAGGTCTGCAGATGACATAACAGTGTTTGGACATATTTCAGGAGGAGACGAGACAGCATATAGAGATGAAGTCCAAAGACTGACAGCATAGTGTATTGAGAACAACCTTGCCCTGAACTCTGCCAAAACAAAAGAACTCATAGTGGATTTCTGTAGGCACAACTTAGATCACAATCCAATATACATCAATGGAGACTGTATGGAAAGGGTTCCTGTCTTCAAATTTGCGGGTATACGTGTGGCAGAAGATCTCTATCTTGGTCCATAAACACCACAGAGGAAGTCAAGAAGGCACAGCAGAGCCTCCATTTCCTGAGGTTTCTCAGGAAAAACAACTGTAGTTGCTGCTAGTGTCTTTTTACTGCTGTTTTATTGAAAGCTTGCTGACATACTGCATTTATACATGGTATGCCAACAGTCTGGCGCCAGACAGTAAGGCCCTTCAAAGGATCATTAACTCTGCCCAGAAACGCACTGGCTGCACACTGCTTTCTTTGGAGGAATGCTTCAGCTCCTGCTGCCTCAGGAGGGCAGCCAACATCTTGAAAGATCCTTCCCACCCTGGACATCTGTTTGACCTGCTGCCTTCTGGCAGATGGTTCAGGTCCATTCCATCACACAAAAACAGACTTAATAAAAGTTTCTGTCCTAGAGCCATATGAGAACTGAATAATGCTAAGCACTCACATCGAGTGATTGTGATCAGTACAGATAATAATCATTTTGCACTATAAGGTGTATGTTTACATTCTTGCACCTTATTTATTCTTTTTCATGCCAATATACCCAAGTGCAATAACTTAGTTGTTTTATTGTATTATATTGCATCATATTGTGTAGTATTGTATTTTAGTCTCTTTATTTAATCATGTTCATTATATGTGAATGCACTTTAGGATTGCTACAAATTTCGCCGTACTTGTGCAATGACAATAAAGGAAACGTATCTATCTTAAAACACTGATCTTTCTTCCTGGGGTGGACAGCTAAGAAGAAAGGGTTCTCTGTAGTCATCTACCATATATTACCCCAGCTGAAGTACACTTAGCAGGTCCTCCAAGTCATTATAACAGCAACAGGAGAATTTGATGACATACTTCAATGTACACTGCATCTGGGGAAGGTCAAAGTTCACCAATTCAGAGATATTCCAGGATCTGATAAAAAAGATGGATGGTAGCCATGTAAACTTATGCATGGGCGTAGAATGTTTTCTTGATCTTCCTCGAGAATAATGATGGTATAGGAACTGCACAACAATGTAACCCATAGCTGGATCTACAAGGGCCTCCTCTTCATGCATGAAGGTTAGCATTTACAGAATCAGGATGTATAAGAAAAACACAATATCTGTTGTATCATATAAGGAGATTAGATGTCTGCAATGCAGCAACTGCCCAGAGAGTCTGACCAAAATAAAATAGGCATCCCTTTAAGGTCATAATGGGTATGTACTACCATATGGCTTTAACAATTGCACTTTGAAAATCTGTTGGTATATATTTCATCTGCAGGTGCTGACCACAGTCCTGCATACATCCCCTAATGTGGCCCCCAAAGCTCCATATTCTAGTATTCCCTCCTTTTCGTCAATGGCTCTTGACACAAGAATCAGGGATAGGGCCAATAAATAATAAGGGGCAAAGGGTCAGATTGAGGAACAGTTGTTAAGCTGATTACAGCCTCCTGAGGGAAGGTATAAACAGCTTCACAGCCCCCTCCCCCTCCACAGGAACTGGCACATATGTCCAAACCTACACCAAAGTCTTATATGAGCATTTATATAGCTGCATGGAATTAGGAATACCAAACAGGATGAAATCATCCTCCTCAAGGAAGAGTAAACCTGTCTGGTGGACATCTGCTATAAATAAGCTCTATAAGCAAAGCAAAGAATTGCTGTCCAGGACCAAGAAGGAGCAGGTGCCTAAATGGAAGCAATCTCTCCTTAGCCTGAACAAGTAAATAACAGCACTAGTGAAATTCTCCAAAGCAAACTTGGAGTCCAAACTGGCCACATCTACTAAAGACAAGCATAAGGCTTTCTTCACATATGTCTGCAATGTTAAGGGAAGCACCCAGATCTGCTCAGAACTGGTGGTCAAGGACACCACATACACAAACCCTGTAGATATAGCCAACCTGCTGTCAGATAGGTTCAGTGAAAACTTCACTCCACTGTCCCCCATCAGTAAAAGAGGACATCCCCAGTACCTGCCCCTCTCCCCTTACTCTGGGGAGCAAGTCATCACTGCCCTCTCAAAGACAAAAAATACAGCCTCCATAGGACCCAATAACATCTGAGGCTGCATCATACATGAACTCAGGAAGGAACTTGTAGCACCATTAGGCACCCTATTCAATCAAAGCCTGAGTACCAGCTTCATCCTAGCCCGAGGTGGAGACAGCTACTGTCATCCCTTTGCACAAAGGTGGAGCTTCCACCAATCCAGGAAATTATAGACCCATCAGCCTAACTAGTCTGATCTGTATGGCCATAGAGTAGATTATCATGGACCTCATTAACAAGGACATTGGCAACCTCCAGACACTTGATCCCACCCAGTTTGGTTTTTGTCAAGGGGAGGTCATGCCTGTTAATTTTGCTTGACTTCTTTGAGACAGTCACCAAGGCCATAGAGAGGGGAGGACAGTGCACACCACCTACCTTGACCTGGCCAAGACCTTCGATACTGTTCCCCACTCAGTTATAACAGATAAACACTCTCAACTAGGTATCAATCCATATGTTAACAGATGGGTAGCAAACTGGCTCACTGCTAGAACCCACCTAGTCAAAATTGGGGGAAGCCACCTCAAGTAGTAGACCTGTAACAAGCAGTGTACCCCAGAGATCGGTCTTGGGGCCTCTGCTATTTGGGAAATACTTCTCAGAGGTACAGGACAAATCTAGTGGGCTATGGCTGACCAAGTTTGCAGATGACTGCAAGATGGGTGCTGTCATCAACTCCACTAGTGATGTGGACATCCTCCAAGAGGCTCTCACCCAAACAAATGAATGGTGCCAGAAACATGGCCTCAAACTGAATGCCAAAAAATACATTATCATCCCTTTTGGGGAGAATGACTTCCCCACAAATTATCACATTGATAATAAGGCACTAATCACGCAATCAGTCAAGGGGGACTGGGCACTCAGGTTGATAGCAAACTGACTTTTGACCACCATATTGCCGCGGTTGTACAGAAAGCTTTCTATATAGCTCACCTCATTAGTAAGGGTATCTCATCCAGGGACAAGGTGGTCATAACATCCCTGCATTCTTCCCTTACAAGACCCAGTATTGAGTACAATGCCCCTTTTGGCATGTACCTCATAAAGCACATTTAGCAGCTGGAGAGACCACAGATGTTCCTCACCCAGAGAATCCAGGGCATCAAACATCTACCCTACATAGATAGGATAAAAGCCCTGTCCCTCTACTCAGTCTCTTACAGACTCCTCAGAGGTGATCTCTGTCTGGCATATAAAGCAATCTCAGAACCCAACCTGATGGGACTGCTGCATATCGGCAAGTCAAGCTCCACTCAAGTAACCCACATGTGCAACCTCAACCTGGTCTGTGACATCAATAAAACTTGTTGGCAGGATAGATTTGTGTCCTAGAGACTCCCCCTTTTGTGGAATAGACTCCCTCTCCACGTACAGTAGAGTACCTCATTAAACCTTTTTAAGTGCAACCTGGAAAACAGAATGGGGAACAGAAAATACACCCCTGGGATTCCATCTGTGTCCCTGCTTGATAGTGGCATAGACTGCTGACTTGTTGGAACATGACTTGTTGGAACATGGGCTAAATTCTTGGCTAGGCTTGTAAAGGCTTCAGGGCCAATAGCCTAGTAACTTCCTATGATCCTATGATCCTATGATTAAATATTGTTTGTATATACTTAGAAATACTCAGAATAACAAATTATTTTCTGAAAGATCAGAAGTCTGAAACTGAAACGTCTTTATACATCAAATTAATGATATGGTGCTCCAGGATTACCACTGAAAAGGAACACTTGCATCCAGTGGCCATACCTAGTTAACAAATGTATAACATTAAAAAATAAATTAATATATATTTATTGACTGTAATCATCAATGATTTGCCAGAAAACTACAGATTTTATGAGAAAAAGTCAAAGTATGAGGCTAAATCAGGGACATTATATAAGAAGAGACCAAAACTATGAAGCAAAATCAGGGCCAATTGAACTGTACCCTCTGAACGTTTGTGGCCAACCCAATATATCCTCACACTGTATAATTTCTGACATAATGCATCACTGACAGAGAATGTCCTTTCCTCCAGCAATATTTGTACTATGCTAGATCGTATATATTGTGTATAGTTGTTAGGAGAAACACCAGTTGGACTCTGGCACATAGTGACAGAGCAGATAAGATACATCTCTGGTGACATGTCCAGTAATGTTATTGGGATAAGGAGGCTAGTACCCTGTGCCTTACACCTTGACCATACAATGAACTGTTGACAAATAATGAGCATAGCCACCACTACATACATGTTTGTCCAGTGCAATGCATCCTGGATGATCTGAACTGATGTGCCAACTCTTTCATCTTTAATAATTTGAGTGATGGGCACTATATCTGCACTGTGGGCATGATAATGGGCCGCTGTCTTGTGCAGCATTTCCTGATGGTGAGTGGATAATGTATGATGGATGGCACAGTGGTGCAAAGGACAATGTTGTCACCTCATAGCAAAAGGTTCAGTAGTTTGATTCTTGGCTGGGGTGCTTTCTATCCGGAGAGCAACAGAGTATTGTTATTTCTTTAAAATTCATTAATTTGCTAACCATTCAAGTGAGCTGGTCATCACAGACTGTTTTCAGCCATGACTAGTATCATAAGGGCAAGGGTAAATGCAATATATATATATATATATATATATATATATATATATATATATATATATATATATATGTTTGTGTGTGTGTGTGTGTGTGTGTGTGCATAGATAGATATAGAAATACAGTAGATATAGATGAAGATGTATTTATGGAATTACTTAAACTGATCAAATACCATTTATGTCAACGTGCATAATTTCGAAACATACGATTAGCATTATGCATGTCAACATGCTAACTATGCATGTGCTGAGAATTAATCTCGGTGCATGCAAAACTTTAAAAAAAACACACAAAGAAAGCATTGTTTTTGTAGGCTGCAAGCCTCTTGCACCCTTACCCCCCCCTACTAATTGTATTTTTTTACTTTGAGATTGTGCAAATCCTGGGGAAAAGGTCATGTTCCCCTACCTGGGGACTGTCGATCTTGCACATCTGTCAACCATCTGTTTAGTTGACCAAACTGTGTTGATTAAACAGATGTGAACTGTAAGAAATTAGAGTTCTGTTGCCACAGATTGCTTAAGAATAGTTTGTTGTAGTGAGTGACATATAGCAGTAGATATAAATGTCACACCAGCATAATTAAATGGTATATAGCAGCATAATATATCAAATAACTGAAAGCATGAAAGTAGTATAAGAACTACATCTGAACAAGTCTTATCAGACTTCAGCTCACTTCCCTGTCATGAACCTATACATTATATTACTTCAGTCCAGTGATTTTCATCTTGAAACCATATCCACTCCCCTAACCTTGGTTCTCAGGGCTTGTCTTGTTTTGCAGTCTTGCAGGTACCTAGCATGGTCTAACTGTCTCATTATCTTGCAAGTGCACATATCTTTTCCTTGAGAAAAAAACATTCTGTAGCATTCCCTTGAGAACTATTACTTCTGCACATCTTATGCTTAGCCAGCAAGATTAACTTTCCCTTTTGCTGAACTGTCTTTTCTTGAAATGTATGGATAAATGAAACACAAGTTGTTGTTGTGTCTTTTGGCTTTTCCCGGTTAGGGGTCGCCACAGCGGAACTCTGGTCCGCTAATGATTGGCAGTAGATTTCTACGTGCTGAGTTGCCAGCTCTGATGCACAACCTTCAACGAAGGTACGCCCATTCACGCATGTCTCCACGCATAAGACGCTTTTGCTGAGAATCGAACAGGACAACGTCTTACTATGAGGCAACAATGCTACCGCAGCACCACCACCGCATATTTTTAGGCCTATTCTACCGTATGCCTAACAGCTACTTTAAAGTGAAAGCCCTCAGTCTAACATCGAACAAAGTACCATTTGTGGGACCCCATATATATATATATATATATATATATATATATATATATATATATATATATATATATATATAGTGTTGCAGATACAGATTTGCTGTATCCAGGACTGTTTGTAAGCTTCTGAGCCCCCCAAGCCTTTCTGTGTTGGAGGGAAGCCTTCTAGCTTATCAGTGGGAGTGGTAAGCATTAGGTAACCTGTCTACTACATAAGGAGTGGTTCTGGCCCAGTATTTGTAGTTACTGGCCATTTGGGCAATCTTCCATCTCTCTCAACTTTCTGATTTGAAAGCCTGCATTTGCACTTGTTTCTGTAACTCGTCTAGTGCAGATTCAGATTCTTAGTTTTAACACTTAAATTTGCTTATTCATACTCAGCACTTGTTCAGTACTTGTAAGCACTAAATAAGCTACTAATTACTATAGCACTCAATCTTCCTCATTACCTCGAGGAAAACAGTTTTTGTACTTACTTTTCTTACTGGCATTGAGAAAAACAGCTCTTGTACTCACTTTCCTCACTTATCTAGAGGAAAATATTTTTTTTATTCAAGCATGTCCAAGGATCAGCTCCCAGTGTTCTCCCTATCTCTATCTGATGAATCTGGGCATCTTGAGGCAATGTAGAAATTGCCTCATGTACATAGACAACCCTCTCCACATACCACCCAACACTACAACCTGTGAGAGATGCACTTATCTAGCCAAACTGGAGGTAAAGCTCTCTCCAACCAAGACTGAACCTGACAGTCATGAGGAGATGGTAAACATTTGCACCACACCACACTCATCACATACTCTCACTACGTCTACACCACCAAAATCCACACATAGAAACTCAAAAACATTCGCGGAGGCTCTCAATAGTAATCTGCCTAAGCAACAGAGACCTCCAAAGAAGAAACACAAGCAACCTTCATTCCCCAACACAACCCAAATGACACATAGCCCACATACTCAGTGTGCCACTCAAACACAGCCAATAAGGCAAAACAACATACCCAACACACTAGTCATAGGTGACTCTATAGTCAGGCACACTGATGTCCCACTCACCAGGCTAAACAAGGAGAAGGTTATTGTCAGCTGCCTGTCGGGTGCCAGGATCCGCCACATAACCCACGCACTAAGGTCACTCCACAACAAGTAGAAATATGACTCTGTCATTGTCCATGTTGGTGTGAATGACCTGAGACGTACCTCCCTGGACTACATGAAAAGAGACATGGAAGAGCTCTGCGATCTTGTAGCCCAGTCAGGTATGATCCTAGCCCTGAGTAGCATTCTGCCATCACCCAGAATGATACTGCAGTACAAGGACAAAATGATTGACTTCAACAATTGGCTAAGCTTCTGGTGTCATTCTAAGGGGATCCAGTATCTGTCTGCTTGGGATGACATGGTCGACAGACCACGATGCTTTGCCACAGATGGCCTGCACCTGTCGCCCCTGGGATTCCGGATACTGGCTAAGGCTCTTGCTGCCCTTATAGTGCCTTTATTAGGCAGGGTTCAAGTAACAAATTCACCACCATAACAGGAACAGGCAAGCAAAAACTGAGGGTAATGCTACTCAATGCTAGAAGTCTAAATTTCAAAATGCACTCACTCGAGGCACTCCTTAAAATGGAGAACATTGATATCTGTGCAGTGACTGAGACCTGGTTCAAGGCTCCAGAGAGCACCCCTGCACTACCAGGCTATAACTCATACCACACTTTTTGGCCATGTAACCTGGACCGAAACATCAAAGGTGGGGGTGTGTCCATATTCATTAAGGATATCCACACCTCCAGGCTAGTTGCTCAGCATAATGCATCCGAGGTTATCCAAGTGGAACTAACTCTTGGCAAAACTGCAATCCAAATTCTAGCTTGCTACAGATCCCCCACCATGCCCCAGGATTCCCACTCCTCTTTTCTTGATGTACTGGAAAATATTAGGGTTCAACCAAACACCCTAATAATGGGCGACTTCAACTACCCCACCATTAACTGGGAAAACTACTCATGCACCAACTCCTTAGCGCAACACTTTCTGGAATTCATAAACTCGAATGCCCTAGATCAACTTATCCACACCCCCACCAGGAGCAATGATATCCTAGACCTAGTCATTACCAACATGAGTGACCAGTGTTCCACACCTGAAGTCAACTCCTCGTTGGTCCGATCTGACCATAAGCTAATCACCCTTGATATCCACATCCCACCCTCACCCCCCATTAAGGAAACCACAGTAAAAAATTTCTCCAAAGCCAACTTCATGCTTCTTAAGACAGAAGTAGTGAACTTCATGACACCCATGCAGATGGACAATACAGTTACAACTGCTGAATCCTACACAAATGCACTCTATAAGCACTTACATGAGTGCATGGATTGTGCTATCCCACACAGAACCAAGACGCTATCCTCCAAAAAAAGAAAGTCAATCTGGTGGTCCCCTGCCATAAACAAACTGTACAACAGAAGGAAGAAACTGTTGCAAAAGAGAGTAAAATCCCATGAGTGGAGGAGCTCCCTGGTCAGCCTCAGTAAGAAGCTGAGATCCCTTATAAGATCCTCCACAGCTAGCTATGAAAATAAAATTGCCACTAATTCCAAGGACAACCACAAAGCATTCTATAGCTATGTCAATAATCTCAGTGGCAACACCCAGATCTGCTCTGAGTTGCAGCACAAAGGCACGAAAATTACAGAACCAACTGATATTGCCAACATCCTGGCAGATAGGTTCAATGCTAACTTTACCCCCCCACACCTCCTAAAGGGCCCATATCTATACAGGAAGAATGCAGAGTCCCTGTAATCACAACTACGCAGGTGAAAGTTGTACTCTCTAAAGCCAAAAACACAGCATCCATGGGACCGGACAACATCCCAGGCTGCGTTTTACACGAACTTCAGAATGAACCGACTCTCCACTTAAGCACCATGTTCAATAATAGCCTCGCATCAGGCTTTGTGCCTACTGAATGGCGCACAGCAACAGTTATCCTACTCCACAAAGGGGGAGCCACCACTGATCCCAGGAACTATAGACCTATTTGCCTGACGAGCCTTGTCTGCAAAGCCATGGAATGTATCATCATGGAACTCGTAAACAAAGACATTGGTAACCTCCAAACTCTGGATCCCACCCAGTTTGGGTTTGTGAAAGATCATGCCTCCTGAACCTGATCGACTTCTTTGAGGCAGTCACCAAAGCCGTAGATGAGGGTAAGGTGGTTCACACAGCCTATCTTGACCTCAACAAGGCTTTCGACACCATTCCCCATACTGGAATTATAGCTAAACTCAATAAACTAGGCATAAATCCCTACGTCACAAGATGGGTTGCCAACTGGCTCACTGACAGAACCCACACTGTAAAAGTTGCAGACTCCAAATCTGACCTCAAACCAGTAACAAGTGGAGTACCACAGGGTTCCGTCCTGGGACCGCTCCTGTTTGGTATCTACTTCTCTGAAGTACAGGCTAAGACAGAAGGCCTCTGGTTAATGAAGTTTGCAGATGACTGCAAACTAGGAGCCATAGTGAAGTCCCCAAATGATGTGAACATCCTACAGAAGGGCCTCTTTGAGACAGATGCCTGGTGTCAGAGCCATGGCCTCAAGCTCAATGCCAAAAAGTGCAGTGTCATCCCCTTTGGTAAAAACTCTGTACCCATGAACTACCACATAGGCAGCAATCTACTTAACACCGAATGCTTGATAAGAGACCTTGGGACTCAGGTGGACAGTAGTCTCTCCTTTGATAGTCACATCGCCACAGTAGTCAGGAAGTCCTTCTACATGGCACACCTCATCATAAAAGGGTTCTCATCCAGAAAAAAAGAGGTCATCGTTCCCCTCTACTCAACACTCATTAGACCCACTATAGAGTACAACGCCCCTTTTGGAATGTACCTCACAAGACATCTGCAGCAGCTGGAAAGGCCACAGAAGTACCTCACAAAAAGGATTACTGGACTCAAACAAATGCCGTACACCGACCGTCTCAAAAAACTCCAGCTTTACTCCGTAGCATATCGCCTACTCCGAGGTGATCTCTGCCTAACATATAAAGCTATGTCAAACCCAGAGCTGTTGGACATGCTACACCTAAAGAAATCCCAATCCCTCTGAGCTACACACTCTACGGACCTAAACCTTGTCACCACAATAAACAGGACATGCTGGAGGGAAAGATTCCTATCCCAGAGACTTCCCATACTCTGAAACAGGCTACTCATCTATGTCAAGCAAAGTTATTCATTAGCACTCTTCAAGAAAAATCTTGATGAGTTGATGGGAAATAGGAAATACACCCCGGGGATCACTTCTGTGTCTCTGCTCGACAGTGGCACAGGAAAATAACTTTCTTGGGTGGCGTAAGCCAAGGAACCTTGTTGACTAGGCTTACGTAGACCCTTGGGCCGATAGCCTAGTACATACCTATGAACCTATGAACATATATATATATATATATATATATATATATATATATATATATATAGATATATATATATATATACATACATACATACACAAGTCCCCAAAGGAATGCATGGAAAGAGCAAAAAGTACATGAGCCAATAAAACACCACCATTTGAAAGTATTACACTTTTATTACTTCATAGGTTAGTACTAGACTAATTGCCCTTGCAAGCCATTTTAAGCCTAGCTAATTATCCCTTGTGAGACTCAAACCCTGTATCTTATGTTTGTAAGGCAAACACCTTAACCATTATGCCAACTTCCCTTCAACAAGGGAAATGACCTGAAGCCCACAACAGACCAAGAGTTTGTAAAAAAGCTTTATTAGTGCTGCAGAATCTTAGATTACCCTCTTTTTATATTAAAAACACACCATGACAACCACAAATTAGCAACAAAATTTCATTAAAAAAATGTAGTGATGTATATATTGCACTTTACTCGTACGATAGTGACACCTAGTGGTCTTAAAAAATGACAAACACACGTACAGACACCTAAAAACATTTTTTAAGATTCACCAGTCAACATTCCAGGGACTCTATTGAGTTCCTAGATGTTTTGGTTAAGAAGACAGCGTTAGATGAACTTACAACAGGGATGTATAGAAAATCTACATGGAGAAATAGTATCTTACATAAGACTAGTATGCATCCAACATTTGTACACAAAAATGTAGTGAAAGGACAATATATGAGAATAAGCCACTTACATAATACAGATGAAGGCTTTGTGAAGACAATGACTATATTAGTGAAAGACTTCTTAAACAGAGGTTATAGTAAGAAAGACATAAATGAAAGCTCTAAATATACCATTGAAAATAGGGATGGGAGATGTAAACCCCTCTTCTCAAATACCATAGAAGATGTTAAAAGCAAGGAAGGTCATGATTTTAAAGTTAGATTCCCTATAACTTATTCAAGTGACATCAGAAGGTTCTGTAATATTTTTGAGAAGAATTGGAATGTTTTATTGTTGGATCCTGACTTGAGAGAATTGTTAGAAGATAGACCCAGCTTTTCTTTTAGAAATAAGAGGTCCTTAAAAAGGCAACTCTGTTATAAATCCAGAAACAATGAAATAATGATCCTATCTGATAGGCAGGGGACTTTTCCTTGCAGAAATTGTACAGCATGTGACTATTTATATAATAAATCTACATATAAACATTCTGCACTAGGATTTATAATTGATATAGATTTTTATGCTGACTGCAGAACACAATTTGGTTTATTTCAGCTTCTGCACTGTCTGTCATGCCTTTTATATAGGCAAAACCAATAGGTGTCTAAAGGAACGTATCCTTGAACATCTTAGAGATATAAGAAATAAAAAAGACACAAGTGCTTTAGCAAAACATGTGGAAGAAGAAGATAGGAAACATATTTTTAATTTCATGGTTTTAGAAATAATAAATAAAAGTAAGAGGGAGGTGATATAAGGAATAAGGTAGAGGAAGCAGAACAAAGATGGATTTTACTACTTCAGGCAGATAGGTCTCCTGGATTGAACAATGCTGTTTCCTTGAAGCCTTTTTTAAAATCCAGACCATTAAAACATTAAGTAATATGGATTATTACATAAAATGTGTCTGTTATATGTATATTTTATTTCATCTTATGCAGAATATAAGGCAAATTAATGTACTGATGTATGCAATTTTAATTAGTCTATGTCGTAGTTCTATATGTGTTTTCATTGGTTGAACCATATTTTAAATACCAATGTTTTAACTGTTATGAGTCTGAAGAAGCGATCAGCTGACTTAGATCGCGAAAGCGCTTACTCTTGTTTAATAAAGTGGTGTGAAACTGCAAGTGAACCGTTTCCTACCTTGACTACTACATCTCAGTTACAACTTTTGGTTTTAAAAAGGACACTACTGTGAAGCTGCAAGCGATTTATTTCCTGACGTGGATTATTCCATTTTTATCTTCAGCTGTGGTCTAACCATTGGTCTTTTCATTTTTTTTTTTTTACCTAAAAACATATACTTACATTAACAAAATTCCTCATTTAAACCAGGTTTCATTATAGCTCTAAACCAAACTACCCACTTTTTAAAACTATTTCTTAAAGCTATCCTCTATTTCCAATTAAGAGATTTACTAACTTTTTGTTCCGTGGATAGATTAATATTTCCAACCGGCTCTAATTCTTCTGCTATTAAGTCTATTATTGATAGACACTGACATCTGCACATGATCATTTTTTTTTAACAAATGTTAGTACTAAATGTCAATATGGTTGCAAAAGGAGGAAAGACTTGAATAATTATTTTTCTGGATTTAAGAGTACTAAACAACCAAAATTTAGTGTAGCTCCATTGTTCTCATGGTACTTGTGTCTATGTTTCCAAATATTGTAACCAGATACTTTACTTCAGTTAATGCTGAGAAAGCTTTTTTATATGTTCATAGGCTCATAGGTAGGTACTAGGCTTTTGGCCCTAGGGGCTATATAAGCCTAGCCAAATGGTACCCTGGCTTTTGCCACCCAAGAAAATTATTTTCCTGTGCCCCTGTCAGGCAGAGCCACAGAAGTGATACCCGGGGTGAATTTCCTATCTCCCATACACTCATCAGGATTTTTCTTGAAGAATGCTAATGAGGAGCTTTGTTTGATATAGATAGGTAGTTTGTTCCAGAGTATGGGATCATAGGTTCATAGGTTCATAGGTAGGTACTAGGCTATCAGCCCAAGGGCCTACGTAAGCCTAGCCAACAAGGTTCCCTGGCTTTTGCCACCCAAGAAAATTATTTTCCTGTGCCCCTGTCAGGCAGAGCCACAGAAGTGATCCCCGGGGTGAATTTCCTATCTCCCATCCACTCATCAAGATTTTTCTTGAAGAGTGCTAATGAAGAACTTTGCTTGACATAGACGGGTAGCCTGTTCCAGAGTAAGGGAAGTCTCTAGGACAGGAAGGAATCTATCCCTCCAGCATGTCCTATTTATTGTGGTGACAAGGTTTATTTCCCTAGAGCGTGTAGCTCGGAGGGATTGGGATTTCTTTAGGTGTAGCATGTCCAACAGCTCTGGGTTTGACATAGCTTTATATGTTAGGCAGAGATCACCTCGGAGAAGGCGATATGCTATGGAGTAAAGCTGGAGTTTTTTAAGGCGGTTAGTGTAGGGCATTTGTTTGAGCCCAGTAATCCTCTTTGTGAGGTACTTCTGTGGCCTTTCCAGCTGCTGCAGATGTCTTGTGAGGTACATTCCAAAAGGGGCATTGTACTCTATAATGGGTCTAATGAGTGTCGAGTAGAGGGGAACAATGACCTCTTTTTTCCTGGATGAGAACCCTTTTATGATGAGGTGTGCCACGTTGAAGGACTTCCTGACTACTGTGGCAATGTGACTATCAAAGGAAATACTACTGTCCACCTGGGTCCCAAGGTCTCTTGTCACACATTTGGTGTTATGTAGATTGCTGCCTATGTGGTAGTTCATGGGTACAGAGTTTTTACCAAAGGGGATGACACTGCACTTTTTGGCATTGAGCTTGAGGCCATGGCTCTGACACCAGGCATCTGTCTCAGTGAGGCCCTTCTGTATGATGTCCACATCATTTGGGGACTTGACTATGACTCCTAGTTTGCAGTCATCTGTGAACTTCATTAGCCAGAGGCCTTCTGTGTTGGCCTGTACTTCAGCGAAGTAGATACCAAACAGGAGAGGTCCCAGGATGGAACCCTGTGGTACTCCACTTGTCACTGCTTTGAGGTCAGATTTGGAGTCTGCAACTTTTACAGTGTGGGTTCTGTCGGTGAGCCAGTTGGCAACCCATCTTGTGACGTAGGGATTTATATCTAGTATAGTGAGCTTAGCTATAATTCCAGAATGGGGGATGGTGTTGAAAGCCTTGGCGAGGTCAAGATAGGCTGTGTGAACCACCTTACCCTCATCTATGGCTTTGGTGACTGCCTCAAAGAAGTTGATCAGATTCAGGAGGCATGATCTGCCTTTCACAAACCCAAACTGGGTGGGATCCAGAGTTTGGAGGTTACCAATGTCTTTGTTTATGAGTTCCATGGTGATGTGTTCCATGGCCTTGTAGACCAGGCTCATCAGGCTAATAGGTCGATAGTTCCCGGGATCAGTAGTGGCTCCCCCTTTGTGGAGTGGGATAACTGTTGCTGTGTGCTATTCAGTGGGCACAAAGCCTGATGCAAGGCTATTATTGAACATGGTGCTTAAGTGGGGAGCCAGTTCATTCTGAAGTTCGTGTAAAACGCAGCCTGAGATGTTGTCTGGTCCCATGGATGCTGTGTTTTTGGCTTTAGAGAGTGCAGCTTTTACCTGCATAGTTGTGATTACAGGGACACTGCATTCTTCCTGTATAGATATGGGCCCTTTAAGGGGTGTGGGAGGGGTAAAGTTAGCACTGAACCTATCTGCCAGGATGTTGGCAATATCAATTGGTTCTGTAATTTCCATGCCCTTGTGCTGTAACTCAGCGCAGATCTGGGTGTTGCCATTGAGATTCTTGACATAGCTATAGAATGCTTTGTGGTTGTCCTTAGAATTAGTGGCGATTTTTTTGGAGGATAGCATCTTGGTTCTGTTTGGGATAGCACGAGCCATGCACTCGTGTAAGTGCTTATAGAGTGCATTTGTGTAGGATTCAGCAGTTGTAACTGTATTGTCCATCTGCATGGGTGTCATAAAGTTCACCATTTCTGTCTTAAGAAGCATGAAGTTGGCTTTGGAGAAATTTTTTACCATGGTTTCCTTATTGGGGGGGGGGGGGTGGCGGGATGTGGATATCAAGGGTGATTAGCTTATGGTCGGATTGGACCAACGAGGAGTTGACTTCATTTGCGGAATACCGGTCACTCATGTTGATAATGACTAGGTCTAGGATATTGTTGCCCCTGGTGGGGGTGTGGATAAGTTGATCCAGGGCATTGGAGTTTATGAATTCCAGAAAGGGAAGTCTCTAGGACAGGAATCTATCCCTCCAGCATGTTCTGTTTATTGTAGTGACAAGGTTTAGGTCCCTAGAGCGTGTACCTTGGAGAGATTGGGATTTCTTTATGTGGAGTATGTCCAACAGCTCTGGGTTTTACATAGCTTTGTATGTTAGGCAGAGATTGCCTCTGAGTAGGCGATATGCGACAGAGTAAAGCTGAAGTTTTTTGAGACGGTCTGCGTATGGCATCTGTTTGAGGCCTGTAATCCTCTTTGTGAGCTATTTCTGTTGCCTTTCCAGTTGTTGTAGATGTCTTGTGAGGTACATACCAAAAGGGGTGTTGTACTCTGTAATGGGTCTAATGAGTGATGAGTAGAGGGGAACAGTGACCTCTTTTTTCCTGGATGAGAAACCTTTTGTGATGAGGTTTGCCATATAGAAGGATTTCCTGACTACTGTGGTGATGTGATTGTCAAAGGAGCGACTACTGTCCACCTGTGTCCCAAGGTCTCTTATCACACTTTCGGCGTTAAGTAGACTATTGCCTATGTGGTAGTTCATGGGTACAGAGTTTTTACCAAAAGGGATGACAATGCACTTTTTGGCATTTAGCTTGAGGCCATGGCTTTGACACCAGGCATCTGTCTCAGTGAGGCCCTTTTGTAGCATGTCCACATCATTAGGAGTTTTGATTATGGCTCCTAATTTGCTGTCATCTGTGAACTTTGTTAGCCAAAGACCTTCTGTGTTAGCCTGTACTTCAGAGAAGTAGATACCAAACAGGAGAGGACCTAGGACTGAACTCTGTGGTACTTCACTTGTCAGTGGTCTGAAGTTGGATTTAGAGTCTGCTACTTTCACATTGTGGGTTCTGTCAGTGAGCCACTTGGCAACCCATCTTGTGACATAGGGATTTATACCTAGTTTAGTGAGTTATCTATAATTCTAGAGTGGGGGATGGTGTCAAAAGCTTTAGCAAGATCTAGATAGGCTGTGTGAACCACCTTACCCTCATCTACGGCTTTGGTGACTGCTTCAAAGAAGTCTATCAGGTTTAGGAGACATGATCTGCCTTTTACAAACCCAAACTGGGTAGGGTCCAGAGTTTGGAGATTACCAATATCATAGTTTATAAATTCCATGATGATACGTTTCATAGCCTTGCAGACTAGGCTCATCAGGCGAATGGGGAGGTAGTTCCCGGGGTCTGTGGTGGTGGCTCCCCCTTTGTGGAGTGGGATAACCGTTGCTGTGCACTATTCTGTGGGCACAAAGCCTGAGGTGAGGCTATGATTGAACACGGTACTTAGGTGGGGTGCCAGTTCGTTCTGTAGTTCATGTAGAACGCAGCCTGGGATGTTGTCAGGTCCCATGGATGCTGTGTTCCTGGCTTTGGAGAGTGTGTTTTTTGCCTGTGCGGCCATGATTACAGGAACTTTGCATTCTTCCGGTATAGAGATGGACCTATTAGGGGATGAGAAAGGGGTAAAGTTAGCACTGAATCTATCTGCCAGGATGTTGGCAATATCAGTTGGTTCTATATATTTAGTGTCATTTTGCTGTAACTCAGAACAGATGTGAGTGTTTCCATTGAGATTCTTGACATAACTATAGAATGCTTTGTGGTTGTATTTAGAATCAGTGGCGATTTTGTTTTCGTAACTAGCTTTGGAGGATTTTATGAGGGATCTCAGCTTCTTACTGAGGCTTATCACAGAGTTCCTCCAATCATTGGATTTTACTCTTTTTTGCAACAGTTTCATTCTTCTGTTGTAGAGTTTGTTTATAGCCAGACCACCAGATTGGCTTCCTTTTTTTGGAAGATAAGCATCTTGGTTCTGTTAGGGATTGCATGATCCATGCACTCATGTAAGTGCTTATAAAGTGCAATTGTATAGGATTCATTAGTCGCACCTCTATTGTCCATCAGCATGGGGCCGTGAAGTTTGCCACTTCTGTCTTAGGAAGCATGAAGTTGGCTTTGGAGAACTTTTTACGGTGGTTTCCCTAATGGGAGGTGGGGGTGGGATGTGGAGGTCTAGGGTGATCTGCTTGTGGTCGGATCTGACCAACAAGGAACTGACCTCTGGTGTGGAACACCGGTTGCCCATGTTTGGTAATGATCAGGTCTAGGATATTGCTGCCCCTGGTGGGGGTGTGGATAAGTTGATCCAAGGCATTGGAATTTATGAATTCCAGAAAAAGTTGAACATAAGAGTTGGTACATGAGTAGTTTTCCCAGTTGATGGTGGGGTAGTTGAAATCACCCATTATTAGGGTGTTAGGTTGTACCCTAATATTTTCCAGTGTATCAAGAAATGAGGAGTGGGAATCCTGGGGCATGGTGGGGGATCTGTAGCAAGCTACAATTTGGATTGTGGTCTTGCCCAGAGTTAGTTGCACTTGGATAATCTCAGATGCATTATGCTGAGCAACTAGCCTGGAGGTGTGGATATCCTTAATGAATATGGACATGAATTTGCCTTTTGTGCTTTGGTCCAGGTTAAGTGGCCGAAAAGTGTGGTATGAATTATAGCCTGGTAATGCAGGGGTGCTCTCTGGAGCCTTGAACCTGGTCTCTGTCACTGTACAGATGTCGAATCTTATCACTCGTAGCACCTGTTGGGTGGTGTATTTGATAGTATGTAAATGTGGAAGATTTTATGTTCAACAAACATCTCTTATTTGGAATCAGAAGACAGCTTTACTTCTAAGTGATCTAATATGCAAAAGAGATAGAAGTCCTTTGTATAAACATTGGGACCAACATCATAGAGCTTGTTTTTCTTTCAATGGCATTGTCAAAGTATTAGGTGATTTCTTTGAAAAGAGGAAAAATATCATTTTGAGTCATAAAGAGAAAAGGTGGATATTTTGGTCGGGAGTTGTAATGAAACCAATAAAGGGGTAGTTGAAATCACCCATTATTAGAGTGTTAGGTCGTACCCTAATATTTTCCAGTGTATCAAGAAATGAGGAGTGGGAATCCTGGGGCATGGTGAGGGATCTGTAGCAAGCTACAATTTGGATTGTGGTCTTGCCCAGAGTTAGTTGCACTTGGATAATCTCAGATGCATTATGCTGAGCAACTAGCCTGGAGGTGTGGATATCCTTAATGAATATGGACATGCCTGTGCCTTTTGTGCTTTGGTCCAGGTTAAGTGGCCGAAAAGTGTGGTATGAATTATAGCCTGGTAATGCAGGGTTGCTCTCTGGAGCCTTGAACCAGGTCTCTGTCACTGTACAGATGTCGAATCTTATCACTTGTAGCACCTGTTGGGTGGTGTATTTGATAGTATGTAAATGTGGAAGATTTTATGTTCAACAAACATCTCTTATTTGGAATCAGAAGACAGCTTTACTTCTAAGTGATCTAATATGCAAAAGAGATAGAAGTCCTTTGTATAAACATTGGGACCAACATCATAGAGCTTGTTTTTCTTTCAATGGCATTGTCAAAGTATTAGGTGATTTCTCTAAAAAGAGGAAAAATATCATTTTGAGTCATAAAGAGAAAAGGTGGATATTTTGTTTGGGAGTTGTAATGAAACCAATAAAGCTGTTTTGCAAAACCTTGGTCCTCGGTCTGTCATGCGCTTCATGCCATTTCCATTGCTGAAGTAATAAAAGAGTTATATTTTTCAAGTGATGGCTTTTGTTTATATATATCTATATATATATATATATATATATATATATATATATATATATATATATATATATATATATATATGGTTTCCTATGAAACCGTCGAAGTAACATTACATCGACTCTCGGAACATCGAGACTACTACATCAAAAGCTGAAATCAGCGAAAACGAAAACCGTCGAGTTCCAACATATCGAAACTGAAAAGGAAACATGCCTATTTATGTGTTATGGTAATACATGTTCCATAAACTCGATGTTCTCTAACTCGACGGTTTTCGCTGATTTCAGCTTTCGATGTAGTAGTCTCGATGTTCCGAGAGTCAATGTAATGTTACTTCGACGGTTTCATAGGAAACCATATATATATATATGTATATATATATATATATATATATATATATATATATATATGTATGTATATGGATCTACCTCACTAAGTTGACACACTACAATGTCGACAGCAAGAAAGTCGACTGCTAAAGATCGACAAATGAAATTCTGACACTAAACTACACAAGGGAGTAAAATCGTTGTTGCATGCAGTCAACTAAAAACAAAGTAACATGATTTTTGCAGGAGTAAGCACTCCTCTTATCTTCTTTTATCTTTTTTATCAGCACTGCAATTTTGCCTCGCTGTCAGTCCATTATGTTGTATACTTAACACACTTAGTTATATCTGGAGTCTGTTTTCAATAAAACAATCCCATCACATGGTGTCTCATTTCATTTTTATGGATGATCTAAAACTGAAAGTGCAACTAAGAGTGGGTAAAGCCTTTCCAGATGATACATGAAGGATGCTTGGTCTTGACAACTGTGTCAAAGCAACATTGCTAGCAGGAAAACTACACTATCAAAAATGTCAGCCTGATAGAGGAAGGTGATATAAAAGAAGGAGAGCAAGATGGAGTGCATAAAATCTAATAGATGAATGGCTAGCAATACAATATGAAAAAAAGAAAACAAATCTTTTTAAGGAATACTATAGAAACCTGGAAATAACACTGAAAACTGTTCTGATACATAGAAATAAAGTTCAAGCTTGCCCTCTGTGCTCAAACTTACTTTGGCATGATCAACTCATCCCTAAAGGTGTAAGTATAAGCATAAACCCATTTTGTCCCTCATGGTAACTATTTGCAATTTAGAGACATACCTACCACAGTGCTTTACCTAGAAGACGTACAACAACATGGTAGATTGTCTCTGTGGCCTTCTGCGAATGTTAATTGGGTATTCTAGAGGAGTGGCCTATGCTAATTAGCAATGTGCTCTCCCTTGGAAATACCTGTAGTAGGGCATTTATACAGCTGAGCGATTAAAGGAATCACTCAGCTGTTTAAGTGAGTTCAGCTGGCCAAGTTAATTAACTCAGCCAAAAATTTATGTTCACCCATTACTTCCAATGGGGAGATCACATTAGAGCTAAGTGCTGGAAAGTTTATCAGCCAGACAGTGTGTGTGTGTGTGGGGTATGCATATGTGATGTGAGTGTCTGTTTGTGTTAATGCATGTAGAGGGATGAGTGGACTCAGGTGAGTATGTGTGTGTGTGTGTGTGTGTGTGTGTGTGTGTGTGTGTGTGTGTGTGTGTGTGTGTTCATAAGTTCACAGGTTTATAAATTAGTACTAGGTTAACTGCTCTTGTGGGTGATTTTAAGCCTAGCTAATTACCCCATATGAGAATCAAACCTCACACCTTGTGTCTGTAAGGTAAACACCTTAACCATTATGCCAAACTCCCACCCATAAGTTCATAGTTAATTACTTGTCCATTCTAAGCCTAACCAATTTCCTTTCCAAAGGTGAGACTCAAACACTGTACCTTGTGTCTGTGAGTCAAACACCGTAATCATTATGTGTGTGTGTGTGTGTGTGTGTGTGTGTGTGTGTGTGTGTGTGTGTGTGTATCTGCAAGGGTGGTCACAGTATGGAGGTTAGTAAGGGAGTAAATTAGATGGTGTGTATGTTTGTGTATACGGGTGAATGGGTGAGTGTGACGAGCTGAAGGGCACGAATGTGTGTGTGTGTGTGTTTACGTACACAATCATGTGTGTGTGCCTGAATGTGTATTTGGGTGTGTTCAGGGCTGTCATACTCTGAATACCCATAAACTAATGGGTATATCTAGTAATAAGAGGGGGGCACCATGGACAAAGTTGTTATTACTCTATATTCACATAAAAAGTGAAGAGAACAACAGTTCTATAGCTTGAAAGACGTATGGGATAGAGGGCATGCGACACCAGTGATATTCAATAAATAGTGTCCAAAAAGACACTTAAAAAGTGAACAGAACAACAATTTTGGTGCACAAAAACATATGGGGTGGGAGCATTAGACATCAGGAATATCAAATAATAACCTTTGCCACTGAAAAAGTTACTATAACAACAATTTTGCAGCACAAGCAATGAACTTCTCAAAAGCAAACGTCACACTTCTTAAGACTGAAGTGGTATCCTTCAAGGCCCCTGGGCCAGTGGAAACCACAACCCACACTGCTGAATCCTTTGCAAATGCCTTCTATGGGCACCTTCAAGAATACATGGATCATGCAATCCCAAATAAAACCAAGACCCATTCCCCCAAAGGCAGGCGCCCGGTCCGGTGGACCCTAGCCATAAACAAACTTTACAACAAGAGGAGAAAGCTACTACATGACAGAGCAAAATCCCTAAAAGGGAAGGCGTCTCTGATCAGTACTAGCAAAAAACTACGATCACTCATAAAATCATCCAAGGCCAACTTTGAGAGAAAAATCGCAAAAGACACAAAAGACAATCACAAGGCCTTCTTTAGCTATGTTAGAAACCTGGGTGGAAACTCCCAGATATGCTCAGAGTTAGTCCAAAATGACACAAAATACACTGAACCCACTGACATTGCCAACATTCTGGCAGACAGGTTCAGTGCAAATTTCTCCTCCCTCCCCCAAAAGGAGAAATAACTATCCCAGCAGAGTGTAGCCTCCCTAACATCTCAGATGCCCAGGTGAGAGCCGCCCTCTCTAAAGCTAAAACACAGCATCAATGGGACCGGATGGTGTCCCGGGCTGTGTGCTACGTGAACTCCAAGAGGAACTAAACCCACACATAAGGCTGCTGTTTAATCTTAGCCTTACTACAGGATATGTACCCAAAGAGTGGCGTATGGCAACAGTGGTCCCACTTCACAAAGGCGGTGCTTCTATGGACCCTGGAAATTACCTCCCCATAAGCTTGATGAGCTTGGTCTGCAAAGCTATGGAGAGGATCATTATGGAACTCATAAACAAAGACATTGAGGACCTACAGACAATGGATCCTACCCAATTTGGCTTTGTCAAGGGCAGATCCTGCCTTTTGAACTTGGTCAACTTTTTTGAAACAGTCACTAAGGCCACTGATAAGGGTAAGGCAGTTCACACAGCCTACTTTGACCTTGCAAAAGCCTTTCACACAATACCCCACTCGGGCATCATAGACAAACTCACCAGCTTAAATGTAAACCCATATGTCACAAGATGGGTTGCAAACTGGCTCAAGGACAGAACCCACAGGGTCAGAGTTGCTGGAGCTATGTCAGACTCTAAGCCAGTCACAAGCGGTTACCCACAGGGCTCAGTCCTGGGACCCCTCTTGTTCAGCATTTATTTTTCCGAGGTACAGGCAAACATAGGAGGATTGCGGCTGACAAAGTTCGCAGATGACTGCAAACTGGGTGCCATAATTGATACTCCAGCGGACACAAACATCCTTCAGAGAGGCCTCATAGAAATGGATAATTGGTGCCAGAGCCATGGCCTTAAGCTGAACGCCAAAAAATGTATAGTCATACCCTTTGGGAAAAACAAGGTACTGACAAATTACCACATAGGCGGAAATCCATTAAGTACGGAAGAGGTAATCAGGGACCTAGGGACCCAGGTTGACAGTAACCTCTCATTTGACACTCACATTGCCAAAATGGTTAGGAAGACCTTCTATATTGCCCACCTTATCATGAAGGGTTTCACATCTAGATCAAGAGAGGTCACTGTGCCCCTGTACTCTTCTCTTATCAGGCCAATGATTGAGTACAATGCCCCATTTGGGATGTATCTCACCCGACACCTGCAGCAGTTGGAAAGACCCCAAAAGTTCCTCACCAAGAGGATAAAGGGTCTTAAACAAATGTCATAAGCTGCCCGACTGAAAAAACTCCAGCTCTATTCAGTCGCATACCGCCTACTCAGAGGTGATCTGTGCCTGACGTACAAGGCCATGTCCAATCCTGAATTAATGGACATGCTCCACCTCAGAAAATCCAAATCCATCAGAGCCACGAGAACAAGTGACTTAAACCTCAACACAGAAATAAATAGGACGTGCTGGAGGGACAGGTTCATAACCCAGAGGCTCCCTACACTCTGGAACAAAATCCCAGTCCATGTTAGGCAGAGCCCCTCACTGACTCTATTCAAGAAAAATCTCGACGAGTGGATGGGAGATCGTAGGTTTACCCCGGGGGTCATCTCTGTGTCACTACTAGACAGAGGCATAGTAAACTAAACCCTAAAAGGGCGTAGTATTCTCATCCTAAGGGGTGGTGTAAGCCACATACACTCTGGCTAGGCTTATAAATGCCTTAGGGCAGATAGCCTAGTACGAACCTATGAACCTATGGGGGGACACTAGATACCAAGCACAGTCATTAAATATTACCTTAACTCACTTTAAAGATTTAAGAAAGGTGATAAAAAAAAACTTTGAAACCCTGTTGCCTTAATACACACAGTAACTTGTCAGATAGTCAGGGTTCTAGTCCACTGCACTAAGGGACTCCCTTTAAATATTAGGTTCATAGGTTCATAGGTTCATACTAGGCTATCTGCCCGAGGGCATTTACAAGCCTAGCCCATAGTTTTGTGGCTTACACCACCCCTTTAGTATGGGGAACTATACCCATTATTTTGCTGTGCCTCTGTCGAGCAGTGACACTGAGGTAATCCCTGGGGTATATCTGCGATCTCCCATCCATTGGTCAAGATTTCTCTTGAACAAGGCCAGCGAGGTGCTCTGCCTCACATATACTGGGATTTTATTCCACAGCATAGGGAGTCTTTGGGTGATGAATCTATCCCTCCAGCACGTCCTATTAATAGCCGTGTCGAGGTTTAAGTCTCCCGCCCTTGTGGCTCTGACGGATCTAGATTTTTGAGGTGAAGCATATTCATCAAATCTGGGTTTGACATGGCCTTGTATGTTAGGCAAAGGTCACCTCTGAGCAAGCGGCGTTTACTGAATAGAGCTGGAGTTCTTTCAGTCGGGCAGCATAGGACAGATGTTTGAGACCCTTTATCCTTTTGGTGAGGAACTTTGTGGCCTCCAGCTGCTGCAAGTGTCGGGTCAGATGCATTCGAATGGGGCATTGTACTCAATCATTGGTCTGATGAGTGATGAGTATAGGAGACTATGACCTCCTTGATCTAGATGAGAATCCCTTCATGATAAGGTGGGCAATGTAGAAGGTCTTCCTAACTACTTTAGCTACATGGGTGTCGAATGACAGACTACTATCAACCTGGGTCCCCAGGTCCCTGATAACTTCTTCTGTGCTCAGTGGACTGCCACCTATTTGGTAGCTAGGGGTAACCTTGTTTTTCCCAAAGGGTATGACTATGCATTTTTTGGCATTTAACTTTAGGCCATGGCTCTGGCACCAGTTATCCATTTCTGTGAGACCCTTCTGAAGGATATCTGTGTCAGATGTGTTTTCTACTATGGCGCCCAGTTTGCAGTCATCTGCAAACTTTGTCAGCCATAACCCTCCTGTGTTTGCTTGTACTTCGGAAAAGTAGATGCCAAACAAGAGTGGGCCCAGGACTGAGCCCTAATCTATTACTATAGATTACCATAACAAAGGAATCCAGAGAGGGGTCCAGGGAAGTAAATAGTGTGGGAAGAAATAGCCAGGGAATTGTTATGGCTAGGCTTGTATAGGCCCTAGGGCTGACAGCCTAGTACCAACCTATGAACTAGAAAACAATCTTCAAACCCCACACCTTTGGTCATTAACAGTGCTTTAGTCCTCTGTGCTATAAAAGCCATTGTTGCATGAGGATTTTTTTTTTCAAAACAATAAGGAGTATGAAACTGTTGTCTCGTATTATTGACTGACTGTAATTGTTTGTCAGTTACAAAGAACAGAATAAGCAGAAAGTATAATCAGGGCCGTTCTGTAAAATCAGGGGACAGCTGAGGGATTGGAATATGTCTGTTTGGGGGGCTACTATACCTCTAAATGGTTGTGCTCAATGCTTCCAAAGAATAGCATGAGGAACACTAGAGGACACCAGGAAGATTTTTTTAATATAACTCTGAATCAATTAAAAAGTTAATAGATCAACAATTGTAGCATCACAATACATTTTCTGTGATAACATTACAAAATGTAAGTTACTAAGAGCCATTGCAAATGTGAACACAAAGAATTCCTGAGAATAAAGAAGTAATGATCCCATAAGATCCCAAGGGCCCTATCACAATACCAGAAGAAAGGGTGGTACCCACCATTGCTGCGGCACAGGTAAAAGCTGCATTGTCCAAAACCAAGAATACAGCATCCATTTGACCTGATAATATCCCTGGCTGCATCCTACATAAGGTACAAAATGAACTGGTGCCACATCTGTGTGCCCTGTTCAATCACAGCTATTCCCCAATGAATGGCACACTGCTACAGTCATCCCGCTCCATAACGGGGGAGCAACTACAGACCCTGGGAAATATTGCCCCATTAGTCTGATAAGTCTGGTATGCAAAGCTATGCAGTGCATCATTATGAACCTGCTTATCAAAGATACAGGCAATCTCCAAACTCTTGACCCCATGCAATTTGGCTTTGTCAAGGGGGGATCCTGATTGCTGAACCTGGTTGACTTCTTCGAGGTAGTCACCAAGGCTGTGGATGAGGGTAAGGCAGTGCATACTGCCTACCTTGACCTAGCCAAGGCCTTTGATACCATTCCCCACTCAGGTATCATTGATAAACTCACCAAACTAGGTATTAATCCTTACATCACTAGGTGGATTGCAAATTGGCACACAGATATGACCCAAATAGTGAAAGTTGTGGATTCCAAGTCAGACTGTCAATCAGTCATGTGTAGAGTCAGACAGGGCTCGGTCCTGGGCCCTTTCCTGTTTGGCATCTGCTTCTCAGAAGTCCAGGCCAACACATAAGGACTCTGGCTGATCAAGTTCACTGATGACTGCAAGCTAGGAGTCATTATCAACTCCCCAAGTGAGGCAGACATCCTACAAATGGGCATCTCTGAGACCAATGACTGGTGTCGAAACCATCGCCTGAAGCTTAACGCTAAAAAATGCATTATCATCCCCTTTGGAAAAAACTCTGACCAGACACCTACAACAGCTGGAGAGGCCACAAAAGTACCTCACAAAAAGGATCCTAGGCATTAAACACATTTCCTGCATGGACAGACTCAAAAAACTTCAGCTGTTCTCAGTCTCTTATCGCCTACTTAGAGGTGATCTCTGCTTGACTTACAAAGCCATGTCCGATTCAGCCCTACTTAAAATGCTACACCTAAAGAAATCCCAGTCCCCCTGCACCACACGCTCTAGAGATCACAACCTCATTACCACAATTAACAGAACATGCTGGAGGGACAGGTTCATCTCTCAAAGACTGACAATACGCTGGAATAAGCTTCCCATTCATGTCAAGCAGAGCACCTCGCTGGCCCTCTTCAAGACAAATCTTTACGAGTGGATGGGTAACAGAAAGTTCACTCCAGGGATCATTAAAGTTGACCTACTGGATAGGGGCACTGTGAACTAACATTCGGTGACATAGACAACCTTCCTTTTAGGTTAACCCAAATATGTGAATGTGGTTGTCAGTTTGGGACAATTGTTCCTACTATGAAAGTAAAACTTCAATATTTGAAGATATACATAGTTGTGTGTGTTAATATGAAGTTAATAGTTTTTTGGGTGTATTTGTTTTTTTTTTTTCATGGATTTCAATAAAGCGAAATGTTTTGTAAGATGTGACATAGACTCAAATGGATATGACAAGAAACAACTGTATAAAAGGTCAACCTGCCAAACATTAGTGTGTGCATATAACACAAAAGATGGAACTAGATACTTATCAAACAAGCTGTTACAAATAAAAGGTGTGAATAATAACTCTTTAACATAATGATCCTTTCAATATTATCTTTAAATGTTAATAGTCTCACAGATATATATAAAAAGAAAAAATAGTGAACTATATTAAAATGTAGAGTGCATATACTTGTGCTATATGAGACACATTTGGAAAGAACTGAAAATGTGAATTTGATAAAGAAAGTTTTTCAGGACAGTTATTCAGCAGAATACCTTCAATAAAGGAAAAGAGAAGTACTTATATTAATTGGAAGAGGAGCTCCAATAGTGATAGAAGAGGATAAAACAGATAACAATGATAGGTATGTAGTACTAAGGGACTACAGGCAAGGGAGGGGGATTACACTGACGTATTTATATTCCACTTAAAAATGCTATAATGGAGCTTATGAAAATTCTGGGAGAAATAATCAGTTTTCAGCAGGGAATATTACTTATAGGTGGGGAGTGGAATGTGATTTGCAGCAGGGAAGATACGTCTGGGAGGCAGAAGGGAAAATATAACAAAGGAGGGAAGATTTTTGAAGAAATTTATGAAAATATTTGGCATGGAAGATATGAATTCAGTAGTTGGAGTTTGAACTGAATTCACATATTATTCTCCAAGATACAAAAACTGGGCTAGGCTACACAGAACTTACATTTCAGAGGAGCATGCACATTTAATTGAAAGTTTTGATACACATCAAATGACTCTTTCAGATCACGCACCAATAATAATTAAAATAAAATGCAGGGTAATGAAATAAAAATGAGACACTGGTGCTTTACCACCTATCTGTTGAAAAGTAAGGAATTTAAGGAATGATTAGTGGAAAGTATTTGGGAGTTATTACAGAAATTTCTTCGGAAATATAGCTAGGGAGTGGGAAAAAATAAAGTGGAGTTTAAAAATAGGATGGAAATAAAAGAAAGAAAGATATGGTTAAGAAGCAATAAGAATTATTTAGAGGGACTGACAAATGTTAAAGTATTACAGAATAGGTGGAATCTCACAGAACAAGATCAGAAGAAATTGTAGAGTGCTAAGTAAAAAATAAAGGATTACCTTGATAATATGCATGAATTTAGAAAAATTGCTGTTAAGCAACTGTTTTTGATAATAATGCCAGAGCACAAACACTTTTAGTGCAACTGAGTTGGCAGATTTTAAAGATTCCCTGCAGACTGCTGTGTCAGAGATACTGGGTGAGCAAATCGGTGTAACTACGTAAATTACTTTTTTGAGCTATCATACAGAATCGTAATTACCTAGACATAGTAAGGCCTTGCTGAATCTAATTATGGTGGCTGCCAAAAAAGCAATTACTAGAAAATGGAAATCAAAGTCTAGACCAACTTTCCTAGCAGCAGTGAAAATAGTAACAGGGTAGGAGAAAATTACACAGGAAAAAAATGGGAACTGTGGGAACAATACATGCAGAGGAGGAACAAGGTTTAAAAGAAGGAAGGATTTGAATAAGATATGTAATGTATGACTGACAATGACTGGATAGATTATAAGTGATGTATAATGTTTGCAACTACAGTTATGTCAACATGGTGTGTCATGTATAATATTTGCAACTAAAATTATATCAATTTGGTTTATTTTTATTTATATATAAATGTATGATTTTTTATGTCATATGTGATAATTTAATAAAGATTTAAAAAAAGAAAAGCTTTTATTGCAATGACTCAGGCAACAGAAAGTAGAAAGGGTTGTCGCCAAGCTTAGGGAGCCCATAACAAGGAAGATAACAAGGGATCCTGTAGAGGTACTAGAAATATTTCAGAAATTTTATGAAAGTCGGCATAAAACAGAGAAATATGGAGATCATGAAAAGGTACAAATGGAAATGTTTATGGAAGAATTAAATGTGCCAAGGTTAGAGGGAGATGAGGCTCAATTACTAATAGTTAGGATAGGAGGAGATAAGATAAAAATGTAATGTATAACCAATGTAAAAGAAAGTCCCCAGGAATAGATGGTATTCCTGTGGAAGTTTGGAAACTAGGAGGGAAAAATTTTGTAGTTCACTGCTTAAAATCCACCTCTGGGCGTTTTTTTCTGGCTATACTGCTCAGACAAGCTCCACGTGGGTTTACAGAGTGGTCCTAGCAGCAAGGAACTCGAAAAAGCGACTACCTTCTGGATTTAAGTATATTTGCTTTTTTTCACTGGAAATAGCTTCTGTTGCTTACTTTAAACTAGCCTAAACTGTTTTTTTTCTGATTACTGCATTTATTTTTAAATCTGCACTTAAAGTTACATTTAGTCGAATTTAATCTAAAGTTTGCTTGTTTGTTTGTTTAATTTAACTGTGGAGGCTGCCCACTAAAGTGTGCTAGCCTGTGTAACTAATTTATCACTGTCTCTGCATTTTCTGTGTATTTCTACAAAAACAAAAAAAAAAATAATCCTTGTTTTCCCCACTTTCTCGACTACTTTAGACCAGTTTACAGGCATTGCTGTATTCTGGGCTGTGGTGTAGTTCCCGTGTTGTCCATTACCTTACTTGGATAGAAGGAAGTTTCTTTGCTCACCAGTGGGAGTGGGGAGCCTTGAGCAGCCTACCTGTCCTTGGGGGAAGTGACCTCAGCACAAGAAGCTGTAGTAATTGGTTGTTTGGGACCATTCCTAGCTCTTTTGTAGTTCACTGCTTAAAATCCGCCTCTGGGCATTTTTTTCTGGCTATACTGCTCAGACAAGCTCCACGTGGGTTTACAGAGTGATCCTAGCAGCAAGGAACTCCAAAGACTACCTTCTGGATTTAAGTATATTTGCTTTTTTTCACTGGAAATAGCTTCTGTTGCTTACTTTAAACTAGCCTGAACTGTTTTTTTCTGATTACTGCATTTATTTTTAAATCTGCACTTAAAGTTACATTTAGTCGAATTTAATCGAAAGTTTGCTTGTTTGTTTGTTTAATTTAACTGTGGAGGCTGCCCACTAAAGTGTGCTAGCCTGTGTAACTAATTTATCACTGTCTCTGCATTTTCTGTGTATTTCTACAAAAACAAAAAATAATCCTTGTTTTCCCGCCTTTCTCGACTTGTTTAGACCAGTATACAGGCATTGCTGTATTCTGGGCTGTGGTGTAGTTCCTGTGTTGTCCATTACCTTACTTGGATAGAAGGAAGTTTCTTTGCTCACCAGTGGGAGTAGGGAGCCTTGAGCAGCCTACCTGTCCTTGGGGGAAGTGACCTCAGCACAAGAAGCTGTAGTAACTGGTTGTTTGGGACCATTCCTAGCTCTTTTGTAGTTCACTGCTTAAAATCCGCCTTTGCGCGGTCGTGCGCATAGTGCAGCGCCAGTTAAACAAGGTTAAACTTTTTATGGCTCCGCCAAGTCTGCTCTTCAATTTTTCCCTTAGAACTGTTCTACTTGCAATCTAAACAGCCTATACTCTGTCTGAAAAGCTCAGCACTTGCTCCTAAAGCATTTTTATACAGGTAAAGCACTCTTAAACAAAAGAAAGTACTTCATTCATCTAAATTCTGTTGAGTACACATCTCCCTATAGGTCCTTTCTGACTCAGTTACACAGCAATCTTTTTCACTATTTCTAGTATGTTGAAGGGTCAGTTGCTGGCGTCCTCTCCTGTTCAGCTGGTGAATCTGGGAATCTTGAGGCAATGTTACAATTGCCTCATGTACACAGACAACCCTCTCCTCCTCCCAACAAATACAAATATATGCGAGAGATGCAACTATATAGCCAAACTGGAGGCTGAGCTCTCTCAATTCAGTACTGGCAAGACCAGTCAGGAGGAGAAGGTAACCACGCACACCACAAACCCAGTCTCACATAGAACTATCACAACAGCAAACCAAACACATAAACACACAAAACATACTCGAGGCTGATTAAAAATCTACCAAAACAACAGAGGCCTCCAAAGCAGACACCCAAGCAAGCACCACCTCAAGACATAGCACATGCAACACATAGTTCACAAAGTCAGTGTGCTAAACAGTCACAGCCCTTAAGGCCAAACAACATGCCAGACACACTTGTAATAAGTGACTCCATAGTCAGACACACTGATGTCCCGCTCACCAGACTGAACAAGGAAAAGGTCACAGTAAGCTGCCTGTCAGGAGCTAGAATCCGCCACATAACACAAGCACTCAGGTCACTCCACAGCAAGTACAAATATGACTCAGTCATTGTATATGCCGGTGTGAACGACCTGAGACGTACCTCCCTGGACTACATGAAAAGAGACATTGAGGAGCTCTCTGATTATGTAGCCCAGGCCGGTATGACCCTGACCCTGAGCAGCATCTTACCCTCACCAAGAATGATGCCACAGTACAAAGACAAAATGATCAGTTTTAACACTTGGCTTAATTACTGGTGTCATTCTAAGGGGATCCAATGTCTGTCTGCTTGGGATGACATGCTTGACAAGCCACGCTGCTTCGCAAGGGATGGCTTGCACCTGTCACCCCTGGGCTTCTGGATATTGGCCAAGGCTCTTGCCACCCCCATAGTGCCTTTTTTAGGCAAGGCTCAAATGACAAACCTACCTCCATAGAAAACACAAGTGGAAAAAAAATAAGGGTAATGCTGCTCAATGCCAGAAGTCTAAACCTCAAGATGCATGCCCTCGAAGCCCTCCTCAGTATGGAGAACATCGATGTCTGTGCAGTGACTGAAACCTGGTAGAAAGGCTCCTGAGAGCACACCAGCACTATCAGGTTTTACCTCATATCATGCTTTCCGGCCCCAAAACTTGGACCGAACCACAAAAGGAGGGGGAGTATCCATTTTCATCAAAGATACCCACACCTCCAGGTTAGAGGCAACGCACGAAGCATCGGAGACTATCCAGGTGCAACTAACCATAGGCAAAACTGCCTTACAGTTTGTAGCATGCTACAGACCACCCTCTCAAACTCAGGAACCCCACACAGCCTTCCTGAAGACACTGGAGAGTATGAATGTCTCTCCAAATACCATAATTTTGGGAGACTTCAACTACCCAAACATAGACTGGGAACATTACTCAAGCCCCACCACCCAAGCCCAAAGGTTCCTAGAATTCATAAACTCAAATGCAATGGAACAACTAGTCACCATTCCCACAAGGGGAGACAATATACTAGACCTGATCATCACAAACATGGGGACAAAATGCTCCACACCGGAAGTATATCCCTCTTTGGTAAGATCAGACCATAAATTAATCTCACTGGAAATCCACATCCCGCCCCCACCCCCTGCACAAATGACCACAGTGAAGAACTTCTCAAAAGCAAACTTCACACTTCTTAAGACCGAAGTGGTATCCTTCAAGGCCCCTGGGCCAGTGGAAACCACAACCCACACTGCTGAATCCTTTGCAAATGCCTTCTATGGGCACCTTCAAGAATGCATGGATCATGCAATCCCAAATAAAACCAAGACCCATTCCCCAAAGGCAGGCGCGGTCTGGTGGACCCCAGCCATAAACAAACTTTACAACAGGAGGAGGAAGCTACTACATGACAGAGCAAAATCCCTAAAAGGCAAGGCGTCTCTGATCAGTACTAGCAAAAAACTACGATCACTCATAAAATCATCCAAGGCCAACTTTGAGAGAAAAATCACAAAAGACAATCACAAGGCCTTTTTTAGCTATGTTAGAAACCTGGGTGGAAACTCCCAGATATGCTCAGAGTTAGTCCAAAATGACACAAAATACACTGAACCCACTGACATTGCCAACATTCTGGCAGACAAGTTCAGTGCAAATTTCTCCTCCCCCTCCCCCCCAAAAGGAGAAATAACTAACCCAGCAGAGTGTAGCCTCCCTAACATCTCAGATGCCCAGGTGAGAGCCGCCCTCACTAAAGCTAAAAACACAGCATCAATGGGACCGGATGGTGTCCCAGGCTGTGTGCTACATGAACTCCAAGAGGAACTAAACCCACACATAAGGCTGCTGTTTAATCTTAGCCTTACTACAGGATACGTACCCAAAGAGTGGCGTATGGCAACAGTGGTCCCACTTCACAAAGGCGGTGCTTCTACGGACCCTGGAAATTACCACCCCATAAGCTTGACGAGCCTGGTCTACAAAGCTATGAAGAGGATCATTATGGAACTCATAAGCAAAGACATTGGGGACCTACAGACATTGGATCCTACCCAATTTGGCTTTGTCAAGGGCAGATGCTGCCTTTTAAACTTGGTCGACTTTTTTGAAACAGTCACTAAGGCCATTGATGAAGGTAAGGCAGTTCACACAGCCTACCGTGACCTTGCAAAAGCCTTTGACACAATACCCCACTCGGGCATCATAGACAAACTCACCAGCTTAAATGTAAACCCATATGTCACAAGATGGGTTGCAAACTGGCTCAAGGACAGAACCCACAGGGTCGGAGTTTCTGGAGCTATGTCAGACTCTAAGCCAGTCACAAGTGGTGTCCCACAGGGCTCAGTCCTGGGACCCCTCATGTTCGGCATTTATTTTTCCGAGGTACAGGCAAACATAGGAGGATTGTGGCTGACAAAGTTCGCAGATGACTGCAAACTGGGCGCCATAACTGATACTCCAGCGGACACAAACATCCTTCAGAGAGCCCTCATAGAAATGGATAATTGGTGCCAGAGCCATGGCCTTAAGCTGAACGCCAAAAAATGTATAGTCATACCCTTTGGGAAAAACAAGGTACCGACAAATTACCACATAGGCGGTAATCCATTAAGTACGGAAGAGGTAATCAGGGACCTAGGTACCCAGGTTGACAGTAACCTCTCATTTGACACTCACATTGCCAAAGTGGTTAGGAAAACCTTCTATATTGCCCACCTTATCATGAAGGGTTTCACATCTAGATCAAGAGAGGTCATTGTGCCCCTGTACTCTTCTCTTATCAGGCCAATGATTGAGTACAATGCCCCATTTGGGATGTATCTCACCTGACACCTGCAGCAGTTGGAAAGACCCCAAAAGTTCCTCACCAAGAGGATAAAGGGTCTTAAACATATGTCATATGCTGCCCGACTGAAAAAACTCCAGCTCTATTCAGTCGCATACCGCCTACTCAGAGGTGATCTGTGCCTGACGTACAAGGCAATGTCCAATCCTGAATTAATGAACATGCTCCACCTCAGAAAATCCAAATCCATCAGAGCCACGAGAACAAGTGACTTAAACCTCAACACAGAAATAAATAGGACGTGCTGGAGGGACAGATTCATAACCCAGAGGCTCCCTACACTCTGGAACAGAATCCCAGTCCATGTTAGGCAGAGCCCCTCACTGACTCTATTCAAGAGAAATCTCGACGAGTGGATGGGAGATCGTAAGTTTACCCCGGGGGTCATCTCTGTGTCACTACTAGACAGAGGCATAGTAAACTAAACCCTAAAAGGGCGTAGTATTCTCATCCTAAGGGGTGGTGTAAGTCACATACACTCTGGCTAGGCTTATAAATGCCTTAGGGCAGACAGCCTAGTACGAACCTATGAACCTATGATCTGGAAGGTATTGTTTAACAGTATTTTAAGAGGAGGAGCAGCACCAACTTCCTGGAAGAAAGCGGTGGTAGCTGTAATACCTAAAGAGGGTAACAGCCCATCAGATCCAGCTTCATGCAGCCCCATTTCAGTCCTAAAGCATGATTATAAAGTGTTTATGTCTATAATGGCTAAAAGAATGGCAAAGGTGATGCCAAAATTGATAGACATGGATCAATGTGGTTTTGTGGAGGGAAGGCAAACATTTGGAACATTAACAGAAATTGATGATCGAGAGGGAAGCGCAATATAAGAAAATACCACTGTTGTTGGTGGCTCTTGATGCAGATAAAGCATTTGACAAAGTAAACTGGGAGTTTATGAGCAGGGCAATGGATGCATTTGCATTCCCTGATAAAATTATAAAGTTGATTAGGAGGATATATGAGGGATCTGAGGGGAAAATTAAAGTGGGTGGGTTCCTGTCTGATAATTTCTGTTTGAACAGAGGAACCAGGCAGGGGTGTCCTGTTTCCCTTTGTTATTTGCACTATATTTAGAACCATTGGTATAGCAAATAAGAGACAGAAATTCAAGGATATAATTGGTGTGGTATTCAAGAAAAGTTGGCTGTATTTGCAGATGCTATTATTTTATACTTGATAAAAAACTGAAAATGACATTTCAGTGTTATGGAACTCTTTGAGGCAGATTTAAATCTTTTTGGGATAAAAAATTAATGAAGCTAAAACAAAGGCAATAGTTATAAATTATGTACCCACACACAAATTGGTTCAGCAATATCCATATTTATGGGGACATGATAAAGTGAAATACTAAGGAGTATGGATTAAAAATGATTCCGATGTGTCAGCTAAGGATATGTTGGAAGAGACTAAACAAAAGATAATACAACAACTGAGAAATTGGAAGCTCTGTTATATGGATATAGATTGTAAAATATAAGCAGTTAAAATGCTTTTAGTCCCTTTAATTATATACACAGATCAGGCATATTTTTTATCACCCAGAGGAGAAGTTGTAGATAGCAATTAATAAAGGGTTGAAGGATTTTATCTGGTAGGCGAAGACTGCAAAAGTCAAATAGGATACATTTATTCTTCTAATTGAACAAGTCGATTTCAGATGATCCGATTTGAAAGGGTATTTCAGAGCTGCACAGTTAGGCTCCTATGCATAGCACAAGCAGAAACCTATAATTCAAAATGGAAAGGGATGATGATGATGATGAAACAGGGGGGAAACTCAAGGAACAAGGAGAGACTTGGATTTCGGATGCAGATCCTAAAGGAGAATAACAATAACCATGCAGAATATTATATTCATAGAGTAGCAGAAAATATTCTAAGAACTAAGCCAAGATGGAAATGGAGAAAGGAGATACTGATGATAGGAATGGCTGCAATTAGGGGTACAGATAGTAGACAAGAGGAGGCTGGAATTTATTGGAGAAAACTGGCAAAGAACCAAGGTATCAGGAGCAAATAATTAGTGAGGAAAATGTAATAGAATAGGAAGAGGCCAAGAATTTATTTGGACTGCAGGGTAGAGTTTACCTTCCCTATCCAAGACTGATATCAGAGTATAGGCAAAGAGAAAGAAATAGGGGGATCCTACGCAAAAGACCAGCACTGATAGAGTTTTTAGTAGAATCTATAACAGAAGCTGCTGTCAAAAAAAGGAATAATTAGTACAGCATACAAAATATTGCATGATAACTATAAGAATCAATCATAGGATTGGGAAGAGAGACTGGATAAGCAATTCACAAAGAAACAATGGGTGGATATATGTATGTCTCCCAAATATGCAACAAAGTCTAGAAGATTTAGAATCTTTGCTTGGAAGTGTTGAGAGAAGCTAAAAAGTAACGATTGCATCAATATCCATTACATCAGCCATACTACACTTTCATCAAAGAACTGTCATGTATTCAAGGTCGACTGTTTAAAGGGAAAATAAGTACTTAAGAAAATTCATGACTCTTACTTGGGAATATCTAAGGACAAAGAAAAAGCTAGGAAAAGCTAGAAATGCCATCTGTTCACCTAACATGACAGCAGAGATAGAGCAAACAGTGCAAACCTCTTTTCTGAGTGACTTGAACAGAAATCAAAACCAGAAAGGGGAACTAATACCTCATAAAATTCTGACAGTACCCCCAGAACCATAGTTAGATATTACCTGTGAAAATGATCACAAACTGCTTGCCACAAATGTATCAAGCAGCCTATTACAGGTACAGTCCACACATAAAGTATTAAAGGGCTTCAGCCTTAAGCCCATTCAGATACTGCACTACTGTCAGTTGTCATCTGTCTATCACACTTCTAACGCCTTACACCCAGGGTGGTTGTTGCTTTACCCAGTCCTAGCTATACCTCTGATTACCCTGGCTGAATGTACAGATTAATCACTGTCATCATAATAATCTGGACTTTCTGTTCTATGTTGACTATGACTAGGAGTTTTCTGAAGATGTTCAAGTGAAAGATATAGCAGTCTCTACTGTAATAAATGTACGTAAGTTAATATCTGCAAGAGATATAACACCTGAACACGTAATGTCATATAATGGCCCTCAAGGTGTTACTGTAGGTTTATCTCCTTCACAATTACTTATGGGAGGATGAGATACAACTTAGGAGTGCCTTTAGTCTATTAGTACCAGAAAGTACAATGCAAGAATCACAATTACTCAGAAAAAAAAAAAACAAAGAAAGAAAGGATAGAAGCAATACTACATCGAAATGGTAGATACATAGATTAATACTAGGCTAATTGCCCTTGCAGGCCATTTTAAGCCTAGCCAATTACCCCATGTGAGAATCAAACCCTGCACCTTGTGTTTGCAAGGTAAACACCTTAACCATTCTGCCATCCCCCCAAATTGCTCTGTCTAAAAAAAAGGTAAAGGGTCAGAGATACTGGATAGACATTTTGACCAGCAATGTCACAAATAACCAAAAGTATCAGATCTCCACCAGAGTACAAGATTCTGTACTGTCCCAGGAGTGAATATGCATTTGTATAGATGAAATTGCAGATTATCTGTTGATACTACTATGTTGGTTCTATTTGCCAGAAAGTCCAGCGCCTAAGATGTCTGATACTTTTGTGAATGTGTCCTTAGCTGATTATAGAGCCAGGACTTTAGATCTGACTTTTATATCTTGCAAGCAATGCAGTTAAGGAATTGTTGTCTTGGTGATTCTTTACCACTGGACAATGACTTTTATATCAGGCAATGTAGACTTGCCAAAAAAATCAGTCAAATTCAGTGGCAGTATAAAATGTTAACACTGAATGTAAACTTCATTTCAATGAGGTTTCCTCAATGTTGTATATTGTCCCGTAACTCATTACCATAGTGTAAAGCTAGCTTTGAATCATCTGCATAAAGTGTATTAAAGTAGAGCATGTGTGTGTGTGTGTGTGTGTGTGTGTGTGTGTGTGTGTGTGTGTGTGTGTGTGTGTGTGTGTGTGTCTCCATGCATGTGTATTTTATATATATACATTTAGCATGTGTGTGTATATGCGTGTGTGTGTGTGTGTGTGTGTGTGTGTGTGTGTGTGTGTGTGTGTGTGTGTGTGTGTGTGTGTGTGTGTGTGTGTGTAAAATGGGTATATGTTTCCTTTTGTAT